>NC_140177.1:18314557-18339407 GCF_963971535.1 Notolepis coatsorum | reverse complement strand
TATAATGACCGGTGTACCGCTATATCAGTTGGAATCTACTTGTTGTTTACTCACGGTACCTAGGCCTGCCTTGTGGTCATGTAGTCTTGCATAGCCGGACCTTTCTCCACCCTAGATAATCATAACATAATAATCACAGTGTGGGTGTGCTGGGAGCGGCGTGGCATTAGGATAAAAATGAACAAATAGCTCTAAGTGTTGACTTAACAAACATGTCATGGGTGTAGTGTGCGAATCAGTAGCAGAAACAGTGATAAAACAGCACTAGAATACCACAGTCACAGGCAGGTAACCAGCTGTTAGTTATTTGTTCATGAGTCTGATTGCCTGCGGGTAAACAAAACTGCTCTGGAGTCTGCTGGTCTGGTTTTGGGGGGAAGCTCACATCCACAGATGTTTGTTGTCTGTAGCGCAGAGCAGGTCCCAGACCAGGCGGCGATGCATCCAGTCAGGACGCTCTCTGTCGTGCCTCAGGACCCCTCTCTCTCTCTCTCTCTCTCTCTCTCTCTCTCTCTCTCTCTCTCTCTCTCTCTCTCTCTCTCTCTCTCTCTCTCTCTCTCTCTCTCTCTCTCTCTCTCTCTCTCTCTCTCTCTCTCTCTCGCTCGCCCTCTCTCTTCACCTCCTGCTCGGTGGGCACAGAAGACACGGGGAAGCCTGATTGAGACCTTCTCTCATGTCTCATTGTAGCCTCAGCTTGCATTCCGGATAGCAGGCAGGCATTCTTAACGGCAGGCAGGCATTCTTAACGGCAGGCATGCATTCTTAACGGCAGGCATGCCCGAGTGGCAGAGAATAGATTAGATTAGATTCAAATGTATTGTCATCATACAGCACAAGTACAGTACAACGGAAAGAAGTTTGGCATCCAATCAATTTCAGCATGCTTGTAAGGAGAGTCACTCAACAAGCACAGCCTTAACGCAGATAACCGGTCAGAAATATATATATATATATGAAATATCCAGGGGGAATTCTATATACACAGTCCTAAAAGGGTTAAGTGATATAGACAGGGACATAGAATGTATTGCCATTATACAGCATTACAGTACAACGGAAATAAGTTTGGCAGCCAACCAGAGTGCAAATGTAACAGTAAAGTGCAATAGTGATATACAATGTACAAGTGATTAAACTAGGTATAAAATATATAAATGAGTACTACTGAGTATAGTGCTAATCAGATGTACGTACAGAGTAATATAATATGTACAGTGATACAGGTATAAAGACACTATGGTAGTAAGTCATACTGGCCCAAGGGCGTAACTCTGTTGTCAGTGGTGGAGGGGGTCACATTTGGAGGTGTGGTCAGTGGCGGAGGGCTGCTACGCATAGCTGTATGGTTGCGGCGGGTGGGTGGAGGTGGGGTGAAGGGGTGTGTGTCCCCTTTTCGTAGATATTTTTTTTAAATCAGCTGTGCAAGTCCATTTTGGTGAGTTATTTCTATATATAATTCACTTATGACAAGTCATAATGCCACTCGAGTGAGAGAGAGAGAGAGAGAGAGAGAGAGAGAGAGAGAGAGAGAGAGAGAGAGAGAGAGAGAGAGAGAGAGAGAGAGAGAGAGAGAGAGAGAGAGAGAGAGATTGCGCTATTTATTATCTACAATGTATAAAACAACAGCCTAGAGGCTTTTAAATACAGACAGACAGACATACAGATATTTCACAGACACCAAGCAATGCTGTTGCATTTCATGGCAATCTCAGGCCATGGTTAGACTGGTGTTTTTGTGGCGTTTTTTTATACGTTTTTGAATACGTTTCATGTCCCTATTACACAGAAATGCGTTTTTTGGCGTTTTTTTTGTGGATACGGCTGAAACGCTAAATTGTGTTTGCGTTTTGGAGAACCGCTAAAAAACGCGCCGACAACAGCGTGTAGTCTGCACGGAGCCGTTGTTGCGAAAAACGCCCATGCGCAGTAGATACCATCTGCGTGCCCTTCCGGTGCTGTCCAAAACCAAATAGCTGCAGCTACTATGTGTTGTCAAGTTATTGTTATAAGGACCCCAGTCCAAGCTACAACAGTCTGCATTCCCTTAACAATTGTTTGTATTGAGCCGTATTGTATTGTACCCATATGCAATATGTTAAATAAAGTTTACATCCATTCATTCTGCTAGCATTACCGATTGGCACTGCCACTGGATAACATGAGCTAGTGTTAGCTATCAAACCCTGTTAGCTCAAAGCTCATCTTTCAACTTAACAAGCATTAAACAAAATGGCCCAGTCATCTATTCACCTTTGTTTAATACACACAGCGTTGTCTCTAATGTTATCTAACCACTGATAGCTCCCGATATCATCAGTTTGGTGCTGGCTAAGTAGCGTGAGCTAACGTTAGCTTCTAGCCACAATGCTATACTGTTATAATGGCAAATTCCATTGACGTTAGCATGCAGCTAACAATGCTACCGATCTTTTTTTAGACTAAACTATCCGCTCCTGGTGGTCACTTGTGTTGATGTTAGTTTTGTTTCATCAACAAATGACAGGCAGAACACACAGTGAATGTATCCGTTTTGTTTATTGCACTTTTATTAGGCTTTGCTGAAAAAGAATTGCTGCATTGAGTAAATAGGCAAGATGGTGGCGCCCATAGGCATCTGCCTTGTTGACATTTTCTTTGCTGGAGCTACCAGGAAGTGTATTGGCACATTCAAGTTCTGATTGGTTGAAATTGCCTTCATGTTCGCCACCTACTGCCACCTACTGCTTTGGCAGTGTACTACATCAGTGTGCTCAGGTGACAAAAACTAAAAAAAACGAAAGTGTGACTCGAGGCGCAGGACGTCGCGGCGAAACACGTATGACAATGAAACGAAAATGAAACGAAAGGTGTAACCGCAGCCTCAGTCACACAGACACATCGTTCACAGTTTACACACCAAACTGGGGAGGGGTGTTATGTAGCCTATTTGAGCACACCTGAAGACTGGGCTGTTGTTGATATGCAAAGACAGCTGTGGTCGGTACTACTTAGCTGTGGTGCTCGCCTGGCTACTTGACTTTGCATGACAAAATGTGCTCAGAGATGGACAAGCAGCCGTTTTCCGTGTGGTCCTATCACGTCGCGTCACCGTTTATTATCGTGCAGGGGACAATAACTGCATTCTGATAGATAGATAGATAGATAGATCATACAGAGTTATATATAGTACAAGGTAGGTAGTTATGATTATTAGATCATAATCTCCACTGAGCACGCTCATCTAGTGTATTTGTAAATATGTAGATTGATCTGAATTTATTCTGTTTGAGTTTTTGTCATCCAAACTTTATTAAAGGCACTTGACTATCCAGGTAGTTTGTTTGCCTGTCAAGAGGGAACATCTACTATTTGACACATAGCGCTCCCTATGCATAAACACACACACAAACACCCACACACACACACACACACACACACCCACACCTACACGCACACAAAGCATTCTCATTATGATGCTTGGCTCCGGGGACACGGACATGATTGATTCCACCTTGATAATGTGGACTTCAAACCACCATTAACATAATGCCTTGTCACTTTTAGAACACATCACTTCAACGCCTGATTCCAATTAACCCCCGCATGGCACCTGCGACCGTTACAAATGCCACAGGTGGCGCCGGCAGAGCCCGTGGTGGGACAGAGACACAGGAAGCACAAAGGATCGCGTGACAAGCCGGGTGCCATTATGCAAATCACAACGCAAGGTCTGTTGTGGTGAGGGATGTTATTAAGAGGGCTTCTGAGCATCTAGTTTGTACACAATATAGGGGAGCGATAGGGGAGAGTCGTCGGCGAATGTAACGCGTTACGGTTTTAACGAGCGGTTTTAACAAGCTATGTAAATGTCACGGTGACGTCCTAACATTAGCATGTGACCAGTGACTTCCCCTCGACATTCCTGACAAAGATCCACAGGATTCCTCCAATTTGGGGGGAAGGGCTGCCTGAGTACTGGTTTTGCACAAAATAAGTGCAATTCAAGATCTGGGATAATCTTTTTGAATTATGAGGTTGTGTTAGTATGTTGTGGAGCTAAAACCCACACAGCGGGCCTTCAGAACCAATACAGTCTGAAAGTTTCCTTTATCCACATTCTCCAGTGTCGGAGCAGTCATACTCTTCCAACATACTGCAGAGCCCAAGGTCCAGAAGCTCTGTGTTTGGCACAAGGAGGTCCTCTGTATATATATTCCAAGTATACAAAGTTTGGCACTCAAAGGCACTTCAAACATTTCTGACAAACACTTTTTGTCTTCCAAAGATTCTGGATCTCTGGGCAATCCCACAGACAGTGGAACAAAGTACCCTTCCGGTCCCAACATTTAGAACAGACATCTGGAATATTAGCAAACATACGATGGAGTTTGACAGGGAGTACATTCTCATTAAACACCTTACAGTTGAAGGTCTGAAGAAGCTCGTCGCTGGGTATTATGTTACCTATTTCCACAGTTGACTCGCCCCTCATTTCGACGCTTCATAGAGAAAAATACCCACAAAGAACAATGTCAAGCTGTCAACAGAGAAAGATGATTTTCTAGAGAGAGAGAGAGAGAGAGAGAGAGAGAGAGAGAGAGAGAGAGGAGAGAGAGAGAGAGAGAGAGAATATGCGGTGATGGAAGCTAATTTGAAGGCCAAAATCAGAAAGGTAGACTTTGTTTTCGCCACAGCTGACATCTGGACAACTAACAACAGGTTGTATATTACTTCTTTCGGAGGGAGGAACGTAACTTATTACTTTGATACAAAGTCATCAGTAAAGTAACGAATTACACTTCCTGAGGTAACTTGCCTAACACTGCCCTTGTTAGGTAAAAACCATCTCTGAGTGAAAAGTGAAAAGTGTAAAACGAAATACATTTATTTCCCAAAAATCATCGGAACCTCATTGCCCTTCTTGTTTTCTGCCATCTCAAAGATCTCAAAGATATCAAAGATCTCAAAGATCTCAAAGCCTCATTACTGTCGTGCATTATGGTGATTTCACTGCACTTCTCTACTCTCTTTAACACCACAGATGTCTTGTCACGCTTTCGCATTGAGAACATTGAGATAGTTGTATAGTAAGCTTTTCATTCGTAAGCTTAGCATTGCATTATATTTTATCTTAGTACTTTTTATCATGTCCATTTCATTATCTATTCTATTTTATTCTATTATTCTATTGTATTTTTTTGCACAATCGAAGGCGGGCATGGCCACCTTCATTTCACTATATCTTGTGTATCTATGTGACGATTAAACCTCTTGAATCTTGAATCTAAGCAGAGCCAAATGGATTGGCTCCTCTTCAACCAACAGGGGAAACGGTGACCTAAGCAGAGTGACCGAATGGACACAGAGTACATAGCGGATGCGTCTGCTTATCTACCGAGATGTCTGATAGCTGAGACGCTGACCTTCCTTAATTGGAGACTCTCGGGGTTAGACGCGTAGAACACAACGTTTCACACCGGTCTGTCTTTGCTGCATTGTGATGCTTGCAGCCTCTTCCCTATATACCTGCCTTGGACGTCCCACTTACCTTGTGTATACTGCACCTTATATAGTGTATACTGTTTACGTTCCCTCTTACTCATAGTATACATTCAGATTCAAATTCTTTGTTGCGTATATTTATTGTAACGTATAATATAACCGATTGGGCATGCAGACAGACCCTCAATGGCACCTTTGTTTACACTTGTTTATTTTTCTCATCATTTTATATTTAGAGTTAATTATTTTGTTTACACTGTTTATTCTTCTCATATTTTTACATGAGAAATCTTATCGTCTTATCTTGGACCTGTTTTAACCGCGGATACAGGTAGCCGATCGAAGGCAATAAGGCTGTGTGATCGAACGGCCGTGGAACCGCGCAGTCATCCATAACCCTGACGTATCCGCCCTGTCACCTCCGGGGGGGGGGGGGGGGGGGGGGGGCGGAGGCGGTCGCTGTCCCCCAGGCCATGATGATTCGATTTTATTGGACGATGGAGACAGATTCCCCCGGTCCGGCGTCCCCGGGAGACGGGGGCTGTGAAGGAGACAAAGGAACCGTCGCCAATTGCCATGGAAGGGGATCGGAGGTCGAGTGAAGCTCTGAGTGAATGGTGCAAAAATAAATCCAGGGAGTTATTGCTAAATAAACCATGGACAGTCAGCAACATATGAAAAATATTATTATTATAATTTTTCGTCTTCTTCTTCTTTTTTTATTCTTCTTCCTCTTCTTCCTCTTCTTCTACTACTTCTTCCTCTTCTTCCTCTTCTCAACTTCTTCTACTTCTTCTTCCTCTTCTTCTTCATTTTATTCCGCTTCTTCTTCTTCTACTTCCTCTTCTTCTTCATCATCTTCATCTTCTTCCTCTTCTTCTTTTTCTACTGCCTCTTCTTCGTCTTCATCATATCATCTTCTTACTCTTCCTATTCTACTTCCTCTTCTTCATCATCATCATCATCATCAGCATCATCATCATCATCATCATCATCATCATCATCATCATCATCATCTTCTTCTTCTTCATCTTCATCTTCTTATTTTTCTACTTCCTCTTCTTCTTCTTCCTCTTCATCAACGTCTTCCTCTTCTTCTTCTTCTTCTACTTCCTCCTCTTCTTCTTCATCATCATCTTCCTCTTCTTCTGCTTCATCTTCTTCTTATTCTTCACATTGTTTTTTCTAATTCCTGCGAGATGGCAAATGGTATAGCAACATGAACTTTGACCCATTGATTGGAAGTGGTGGGTAAAGTAAACGCTCCCCCACACTTGGCCTAAAGGGGGCGCTATAATTAAAGGTCAAACCTTTTAACTTTGAAAAGTCAGAACTCCTGCGCCGTTGATTCACACAAAACTTGATACAGACATCCATCTATCCTCACGCTACACTGCCTCAAGGGCCCATATTAGATTTTACGCCACCTTTTTTGTTTTGTTCCTTCACCCCCCCCCCCCTGCTATCTATTTGGGTCGTTAAATCTCTCTCCCGACGGCACAGAGCCGCGTGGACAGCAGCTGTTCTCCAGAGTGAACTCTCTAATGTCGCCGACAGAGCGGACGCTTTAGACTTTTATCTGCTTTTTGTTAACAAAGTTTCATTTTTTTTTTTTACCATCGACTGCACCAGCTACACACAGGCACACACAGGCACACACACACACACACACACACAACCACACACACACACACAAACACACACACACACACACACACACACACACACAACAACACACACACACACACACACACACACACACACACACACACACACACACACACACACACACACACACACACACACACACACACACACACACACACACACACACACACACACACACACACACACACACACACACACACAGGCCTCGTCGGGACATTCCGTTCCACTTCCCTCATTCCGGCGGCACGGCTACAGACCGAGAGCAGCAATATGGAGCCATTACAGCGCAAACCCACGCTGCGGCGCGGCTGGTGTCATGTTGTTGTTTGTGGTCATTAGGCGCGGCTGGCGAGCCTCAGCTCTGGTGAGCTAATGAGCGGCCGTACGGACGGGCGGCGCGTCCGGCAGGTTTTGCGCGTGGCATTAAGCAGCTAATTGCATTTCGTAACCCGTCCTCTCTCTCTCTCTCTCTCTCTCTCTCTCTCTCTCTTTCTCTCGTCTCATATCATCTCATATTGTGCCTAGTTACTCATGTGCAGTCGCACGAATAAGGCTGGGTTAAAGTGCATGCAGGGGTGCAGACAGACACACACTATACACGTTCACACACGCACACACACACACACACACACACACACACACACACACACACACACACACACACACACACACACACACACACACACACACACACACACACACACACACACACACACACACACACACACACACACACACACACACACACACACACACACACACACACACGTGTAAAAGACGCTGCATGTCTTGGTCTCGGGGCGACAGTGGCTCAGGAGGTACAGCGGTCGTCTGGTATTAGGAAGCTTCCCGGTTCGATTCCCGACACTTAACCCCTAATTGCTCCCGATGAGCAGGTAATCCATCTGATTACCAGACGACCTCCTGAGCCGCTGTTGCCCCGTCATTGTATTTAGTTGTTTGTTTGTTTGTGTTAATTATGTCCCTGACTTCTGAGATGTATGTATCGTCTGTGTCCAATAGTCTTAACTGGATTGTTCTTTTTGGTTTATTTATACATTTATTTAAAAATGTATTATATTTGATTACATTTCGTTGTCCTTGTTACCCTTCCAGAGGCCCTTCCGTCCTCTCGCCAGGCCGCGTAGATACGGATCTGTTCTTAATTGACCTGCCTGGTTAAATAAAGGTTAAATAAAATGAAGAAACACACACACGCTGTGTGGAGGCGCCGACAGCCGCGTGATTCATCTCCTGGTTAATTGGACGCTGCGCAGTGTGAGGAACTCCGCCACTGATTAATGTGTCCGGCTCCTCCTTCCTTCCCGCCACTCCGGAGGCGGACCTCCTGTCTTAGTCGGGCAGTGGGTCGACAGACCCTCCCTCTCTGGGAGCCCCCCCCGCCGCTAACGAGGCCCCACTGTCCGCGCTGGCACCTGGACTGACACCAAAAACAAGGGGCGGCACGGTGGAGTTATTCCATCAACATGATGGAAGACAAACCCGCCGTGAGCGCGGTGCTG
Source organism: Notolepis coatsorum (assembly GCF_963971535.1). NCBI lineage: Eukaryota > Metazoa > Chordata > Actinopteri > Aulopiformes > Paralepididae > Notolepis > Notolepis coatsorum. The sequence goes on along the minus strand of NC_140177.1, from coordinate 18,330,735 downwards.
AAGAGGCCGCGTCGCCGCTATCCACGATGTCACATGGTGTGATGTGGCTGTGTGATGTCACATGGTGTGATGTCACACTGTGTGATGTGGCTGTGTGATGTGGCTGTGTGATGTCACATGGTGTGATGTCACATGGTGTGATGTCACACTGTGTGATGTGGGAGTGATGTCACACGGTGTGATGTGGCTGTGTGATGTCACACGGTGTGATGTGGCTGTGTGATGTCACACGGTGTGATGTCACGTGGTGTGATGTCACACTGTGAGGTGGCTGTGTGATGTCACACGGTGTGATGTGGCCGTGTGATGTCACGCGCTTGTCACGTTACTATTGTAGATGTACTGGGTCTGATGCACTGTGGGCGACCCTGCACTCTGACCTCTCTAGGAGGGGTATCAGTACTGCGTGTGTGTAACTAGGAGGGGGGTTGCGTTAGGACATTTACAGGGGCCAGTTTCGAATTGCAGCCTCCCGTAGGTGCTCTTTGAGAGTGGTTTTGAAAGTGGGTAGTGATTCACATTCCTTTACAGCTGTGGGTAGGGCGTTCCACATTGATGTGGCATAATTGCGAAACGTGTTTAGTCCCTTGTTTGAGCCGAATCTGGGTTTAACATGATTTGTGGAGCTCCCTCTGGTGTTGTGATCGTGGTATTCACTGACCTTTGGGAAGTATTTTGACATGTACATGGGTACCTTAGTCATGTAGTGTATCTTGTAGACCAGGCCCATTGCAATGTGCTGTACTCTGTCGTCTACTCTAAGCCATCCTAGGTTGTCAAAGTGGGCAGGGGTGAGGTGGGTTCTAGGAGTAAGGTCAAGCAGTAGTCTGATTGACCTGTTTGTAATTTTGTTTTTAGCGCCTTTGAGGTGCTTTGGTACCATGAGGTGCAAGCATAGTCGTAGTACCCTTGAATGAGTGCTCCTGCCAGAGTCTTCAGGGTATTCTTGTTTACCAGAGAGGAGATCTGGTACAAGAATCGAGTTTGTTTGTTGACTTTTTTTTATTACATTGGATGCCATTTTGTCACAGGAAAGATTTGCCTCTAGGATGGAACCTAGGTATGTAATTTCATCTTTCCTTGTGACAATATTGTCACCTACTGTAACTGAGAAGCCGTCGGTCTTGCTGAGTTTGTTATTTGAACCGAAGAGAATGGACTCTGTTTTACCCAGGTGTAATGATAGTTTGTTATCAGCGAGCCAGATGCAGATTCTGCCTAGTTCCGAGCTGAGGGTTTTTTTAACCTGTAACGTGTTCTTGTCAGAGACCAGCAGGCCTGAGTCGTCCACGAACAGGAACAAGTTGCAGTCACAAGCTGACAACATGTCATTTGCATAAATTAGGAACAGTAACGGTCCTAGTATGCTTCCTTGTGGAACACCACAGCTCACTGGGAGGGGGGGGATAGTGTGCCGTTTACCCCCACCATCTGTTCTCTCCCCTCCAGGTAGGATTGCATCCATCTCACTGATAAACTATCAAAACCAATTGCTTTTAGCTTGTCAATCAGAATGGAGTGATTGACAGTGTCAAAGGCCTTTTGTAGGTCCAGCATGACCATGCCGCAGTATTTGCCCGCGTCCACCTCTTGTTTGATGTGGTCGTTCAAATAGAGAAGGCATGTGTCAGTGGAGTGGGATGTTTTGAAGCCAGATTGGAATTCGTAGATAAAAAAAAATTCCGCAAGGTACTTTTCGACCTGTTCGTATACAATTTTTTCCATGACTTTCGAGATGGAGGTAGAAACAGGGCGGTAGTTGCCTGGGTCTAATTTGCTGGCCTTTTTGTGCAGGGGTGTTACTCTCGCAATTTTGAAGTACGTGTCCCTGTTTTATGGAGAGGTTTATTATGTGTGTGATGACGGGTGATGGCGGCTGCTGAGTCTGAGGAATTTGGAGGGGATATTGTCATGGCCAGTGGCCTTGTTAGGTTGGAGAGCGCTCAGTTTTTTGAGTACCTCAGCTGTTGTAACCATTTCTAGTTTGAAATCATCTTTGCGGACCCCTAGGTTATTGTAGTAGGCTATGATGTGTTCTACCCCAAAATGCCCTGAGTGGAGGGATATGAGGACTGTGTGAATGTGTAACTAGGAGGGATATGAGGACTGTGTGTAACTAGGAGGGATATGAGGACTGTGTGTAACTAGCAGTGATGTACCTGAACGCGTTCAATGAACGATCGTTCATGAAAGCGTTCGTATTTTGGGCAAACGTGAACTGAACGTACTGTATTTCCGCTAGATGAACGTAATTGATAACACGTTCATTCTCAGCACTGTATTATAACGGCGTTCAAAAGTGTGCCAGAGTTCATATGCCTTTCAGCCGAAAAACCCAGTTAAAACACACCGTAAAGAGGCTTCAAAATAATGCGGAAATCCACCCAATCTGGCAACCGCAAGCTGCCTGTGACGCGTACGCTGCCTGTCACCCCTGGCTGTCGCACAAAAATATACGTCATCAGACTCCTCACAACAAGAACAATGTGGAACCGCGGAACCGGGTAGTATAGCAGCAGCACTCGCTCAGAGTCAGACTCTACGGCGTCGGCGTATGAGCATTTAAAAGAGTTTTAGTTAAAGTCAGTAAATGTTTTGCACTTTGAATATTGAACTTTGAGGTACAACCTTAGTTTCATACCTCAGCCTGGTTCCTACCTTGTGTTGTGTTGTGTTAGTACAGAGTTATGTCGGCACATGTTTATATGTTATATGTTTGCACAATGACTACTTTCGTGTTTAGTACTTTAAGGATATTTAGATTATTATACTTAATAAAGACCATTCAAGCAGCACGTGTTTCCTCATGTTTTTGAAAATATACTGTAGAGATGAAAGCTGCAGCTGCTACTAGTGTGGACTGAATGGGCGGCAGCAAAGTGTTATGGAAAAATTCCAGTATTCTGATTGCTGTCTGTGGTTCTATATGGGTTGAGGCAATACATTTTACAAATAATAGCTCGCAGCAACGTATTGAAAAAAGAACTATAAACTATAAATTAGTTCATTTTTGAAACCATGAACTTTAGTTCAACATTTTGAATTATGAACTATGAACTGAACTAGTTCATTTTAAAATGTGTGAACTGTGAACTGTACTAGTTCATGTAGAAAGTGAACTTTCCCAACACTGGTAACTAGAAGGGATATGAGGACTATGTGTATGTGTAACACTAACTAGAAGGGATATGAGGACTGTGTGAATGTGTAACTAGGAGGGATATAAGGACCGTGTGTTATGTGTAACTAGGAGGGATATGAGGACTGTGTGTGTGTGTGTAACTAGGAGGGGTATGAGGACTGTGTGTGTGTTCTAGGAGGGATATGAGGACTGTGTGAATGTGTAACTAGGAGGGATATGAGGACTGTGTGAATGTGTAACTAGGAGGGATATGAGGACTGTGTGTGTGTTCTAGGAGGGATATGAGGACTGTGTGTACGTGTAACTAGTAGGGATATGAGGACTGTGTCTGTGTGTGTAACTATAGGAGGGATATGAGGACTGTGTGTACGTGTAACTAGTAGGGATATGAGGACTGTGTCTGTGTGTGTAACTAGGAGGGATATGAGGACTGTGTGTACATGTAACTAAGAGGGATATGAGGACTGTATGTATGTGTAACTAGGAGGGATATGAGGACTGTGTGTGTTCTAGGAGGGATATGAGGACTGTGTGTATGTGTAACTTTCTTATATTTACAATTAGTCTCTCATTTAATTTCCACAATGGGAGGTCCTTGTAGGATTTGAACCTGTGATCTTGTTGACACAATGCCTTGTACCGTATTATCCGCTGGTTTATTCACTGTCCCTCCTGCTTCTTCTGGTCTCTGTGCAAAACATCTATATAGTGTAAGATCCTGATCAAACTGGCCAGTATCACGTCTTCATCTGTTTTGGCTCTCCATCCAATTCCTCTGCGTTGTGTCATTTTAATGGTCCTGACGTCTCTCCGACACTGGCTGATAAGATCCTTATCTCCCCCGTTAGTGCAATCCATAAACCATACTAATTCTCCACCTCCGTAAGAATTCGACACTTCGACACCGTGAGATACCTTATGAGGAAAAGCGTTGTTTTATTGCTATAAACAGAACCTCATAATCAGATGTTATCAGATGTTATCAAATTGTATCGTCCTTGAAGAGTCTATTCTAATGATCTTTCAGTGTGTTCGTCTATCGTCCTTTTGTTATTCAGTCCAATAGTGGTCAGGCCTGTTCGTTAGCCGAGACCATCCTCGTGGTAGCCGAAGCTAATGCTGATGTGGCATTCTTCCTCCCCCCCCCCCCCCTCTCAATGAGAGGAGATAGTGTCTTCGTGTGATCTCAGTCCTACTCGCTCTTGGTCAGATTCTAGTCTGCCTTACACCCGGAAACACCGTTCGACTTATAGATGTTCGTCGTCGCAACGACGGCCCCGCCTTCTGGTTGTCATGCGATGCGTTGTCATGACAACTGCGTTAATAACCTTTCACACCATTAAACGTTTCATTCACTGAACCTCTCTCCCTCCTGCTCTGGGCCTACAGTACACTCGCTCTTATCTGTGTTCTTCCAAGGAATTCATAACAAAACCCTCGCTGACGCGGCCTGTGCCTGTGAAACCACTGGTTCCACCACCGTCAATATCATCCCGTGATGATAATGATATTACCCTCTTAAAGCGTCTCTTTATATCAGTTTATAACCAAATATACATTGAAAAAACCACCATTTTCTCTCAATAGGTTAATTGTTTCATCATATTTTAGGTCACATACTCGTTCATGAAGTGCTCCAGTTTCTCATAGATCCATACCGCTTGGGGTTGCGTCATGCTTTCATACTGTGTTGTGACATTTCATGATTAAGTGTTTGTTGATCAATAGATTTTAACCCCCTGTGACCAACCTACAACCTTTCCAATGATAGAATCATATTTGGGTTATTGATTGAGCTGGATCAATATGGTCGGATTAGGTGGCCTTATGTTGCGTTACGGGTCTTGTTTTGAACAAGGGTGAATTATATTATTAATATAATATTAATATTATTATATATTTTTGTCTATATTTACTTGAGTTAGAAAGGCATGCCTACTCTCAGAAAAAAAAGCTGAGGCCCATGTGTACGTTCACACTGCAAGCATGTGTTCAGCACTAAAGCTTGTGCTCAGCACTAAAGCTTGTGTATGTTCACACTGCAAGCTTGAGTGCTCAATTCTGATTTATTGCTCAGATCAGATTTCAGATGTTTTTTTGTTTGGCTGTTAAATTTCTTTTATTTTAATGTGGCCAAGATTAGATTCCAGTGTCTGGCTGTGTGATGTCGTTAACTTGTTAGCATTAAAGAAGTACACCAGGATAGCTATTTTTGGGGGATTTTGCAGGATCGGTTTTTTTTGGATAGGATTTTGCACGTACCCATTTATTATCAAAATATCGTTAGGCTTATAACCATACCTGGTCATACGGCTCTATAATCTCTACATGTACAGTATATAACATACATGTAGATCGACATATAGATTCACAGACACGAGCCAAATCATTACTAGAGAAGACAAGTTAACGTTGTGCCGGACGGCAGGTAGACAGGAAGTGAAGTGAGTCACTGACTCAAGTTGAATCACATTAAACCTGTTGCTACGTCAAGTATAAGCACTGCAACTAAATAATAAGACGAAAACATTGTAGTAGTCACATTTGTGACCGTTACAGTCTCCAGAGCTGCTATGGTGGAGCATGGATATGAGGAAATCACTCTCAAGGGACGTTTCTTGAGATTTGCGCTGATCCTTTCCTCCTCACTCGGGTCTTTGAAGACAGCCTGTGTGTGCGAACCGCTCACCTGTGAACATCTAAAGAATATTTAAAGACGCAATCAGGAATCCAAACGTAAACAACTAGGTACTGTAGACCCACCCCAAAATAAAGAAAAGAAAAGAGCAACATATACATGTTTTCATTCTGCTGGTTGACTTGAGCTCCGGACACAAGGACCACTAGACAGCAGGTCAAATATTAGTTTTCAATGGTATTTGCTGTATTTTGTGACTATAAAGGGTTCGGTTTCCTTGGCGATGGCTGTAAAACATTGAAGTAAAGCAGACATGATGATTTACAACTGGTTAAGAATGTTCCAGAAAAAAACACAAATCAAACACAAAATCATATTATTATCTTCAAAACAAACTCAAACTTCAAGAATGAATAATACTACCCTACATTTATTCGGGTCAAAATGAAAAATAAAATCCGTAGGCCTATTGGTGCATTTTTTTTAATTTTTTTTTTTATTATCTTTTCCGCCCCGTCTTTTTCCATTTTTCTCCCATCCCAATGTTAGTCGTTATGCCAATTCCCACTCCCCTTCCTGGTCGTTGCGCACTCTACCCCCTACACTCTGACAGATGTGTAGCCAGCCCACCGCTTCTTTTCACCTGGCAGCGCAGACTCTCACTGGGAGAGTGTAACGTGTGGAAGGTCACACTACCTCTCCCAGATCCTTCCCTTGCTGTGCAGGCGCCCCGACCGAACTGTAGGAGTCGCTGTTTACAACGACCAGGACCCACCTATGCCAGCTTCCCACCCGCTAACACTGCCAATTGTATGGACGGTCGGCCAAGCCGGAGGCACCACAGCCGGATTCGATCCCACTGGCTCTGTGGTGGTAGGCAGACACTTAGTCCGCTGCGCTACCCGGCCACCCCCGTATTGGTGCTTTTAAAGTCTGCAGACATCCATCACCTGTCTCACCCAGGGCAGAAACCTGGTCCATTACTGCGTTAGCTCCGTCTTATCTGGCTAACATCGTAAGGGAGCGGCATGTAGGGAAATGGGCTATTGGGGAACAGGGTGCGGCAGACTATTTCCTCTGCACGGCACACGTTGGTGGTGATGCTTGTCACATCGCGCTGAGTGAGTTACAGTAAAGGCAGTGTTTCCTGTAGGCCGTGACCATGCAGTGAGCTCTCGGTACAGAGTAGCGTCATCATCTGTCCTGTGCTGTGATTGGCCCTGAGGCATCTGGGCTGGCTGACACAGACAGCTAGGTAGGAATCAGCGTTGGTATTTGGATATAAGTGTTTTTACACACCGGTGAATTAGAGTCACGTGGCGGTCCTGTCCTTGCAAATAGCAACGGTGATGGAGCCAAGAAATATTACACAGAGATCAGGACAGTGATGACAACAAAACTGGAGAACTACTAGGAACGTCTGACCACTAAGTGTGTCTGACTCATAACCACGAAAACCTGCATGGATTGCAACATATGATGTACAGTATATCATGGCAGTTAGGGTACCTTGTGTATACTGCACCTTGTGTATACTGTTTACTTTTACTCTTACTCATAGTATATGCTCAGATTCTAATAATTTATTACCTATTTTTCTCTCGTAGTTCTATATTCAGAGTTCATTATATTGTTTACACTGCTTATTTCTTCATCATATTTTTTATATTCAGATCAAATTGTATTGCCTATATTCATGTATTCTACTCTTTCCCGCTCTACCTGTGTCAACAAAGCTGCTTAGCAAGATTCTGGCCAAGCGGTTAAAAGTTCACATTCAGAAGTTAGTGCACCCGGATCAAACAGGCTTTATTCCTAATAGGCATATCTATTTCAACTTAAAGGAAAACTCCAACATTTTGGGAAATTACCTTATTTAACATCTTCCCTGGAGTTAGACAAGAAGATACATACCTTTTTTGTCTCTGTGCGTGCATTTAGCTTAGGGAACAGTCGCTCCGTTAGCGTAGCTTAGCTTCATCACTGGAAGTGGGGGGGGTTTTACAGCCTGACGTTCCCTACAGTGCCCTACAGTCACCAAATACACTCCAAATACAACTCCAAAATGTTCCTGTAAACATGTTGTGACCTGTGTATTTACCACGTGGAGAAATTAAAAATAATTGAATTCGACAATTACGTTTTCTAAGCAGATATACTCTGAACTATTTTTTGCCGAACGACTCCTCTCTGCGCGCAGTCAGTGATTTCTACGTGGAAGCCGTGTTTGTTTACATTCTCATTCATTCAAAGGATCCGAACCGATTGAAGTTTATGGATACCATGACTTAAAATCCTCTTACCTTGACGATTAAAAGCCTCCCCAATTTAGAAAACAGTAATCCAATGGCTGGTATTGATAATATACTACTAACTACTGCACGATCGGAGCTAACCGGAGCTAATACTAAAGCTAATATAATGACTTCCTTTCTGGGGGGTTTCAAAATAAAAGAGCAACGTCTATAGCAGCGGAATACGTTTATTTTGTACATTATCTAACGTTAACACGAACCTAAACTAACTTTAGGTTAGTTGTAACATTAGTTTAGGTTTGTGTTAACGTTAGATAATGTACAAAATAAACGTATTCCGCTGCTATAGACGTCGCTCTTTGATTTTGAAAACCCTCAGAAAGGAAGTCATTATATTAGCTTTAGTATTAGCTCCGGTTAGCTCCGAGCGTGCAGTAGTTAGTAGTATATTATCAATATCAGCCATTGGATTACTGTTTTCTAAATTGGGGAGGCTTTTAATCGTCAAGGTAAGAGGATTTTAAGTCATGGTATCCATAAACTTCAATCAGTTCGGATCCTTTGAATGAATGAGAATGTAAACAAACACGGCTTCCACGTAGAAATCACTGACTGCGCACAGAGAGGAGTCGTTCGGCAAAAAATTGTTCAGAGTATATCTGCTTAGAAAACGTAATTGTCGAATTCAATTATTTTTTATTTCTCCACGTGGTAAATACACAGGTCACAACATGTTTACAGGAACGTTTTGGAGTTGTATTTGGAGTGTATTTGGTGACTGTAGGGCACTGTAGGGAACGTCAGGCTGTAAAACCCCCCCACTTCCAGTGATGAAGCTAAGCTATGCTAACGGAGCGACTGTTCCCTAAGCTAAATGCACGAACAGAGACAAAAAAGGTATCTATCTTCTTGTCTAACTCCAGGGAAGATGTTAAATAAGCTAATTTCCCAAAATGTTGGAGTTTTCCTTTAAGACGTTTATTCAATATACTTTATACTAAACATCCTAGAATATCACCTGTCTCCATTAAAGGGCAAAAGCATCATTTGTCAATGTATGCAGACGACATTTTGTTATACGTATCTAACCCACAGGAGTCCCTTCCTCCAATTGTGGAATTGTTAAATTATTTTGGCTCTTTTTTCAGGTTTTCAAATTAATTGGGATAAAAGCAAATTAATGCAAGTACAATTAAATAAGGATAGCTCCTCATTGAACTATGTCCCCTTTAAGATTACCAAAGATAGCTTTACTTACCTAGGAGTGACCGTTACTAAAAAACCTGAACTCCTACTTGAAGAGAATTGGAAATTAAAAATAAAACAGTTGAAACAGAATATAGATTTTTGGAAGACCGTCCCATTGTCACTGGTTGGGAGAGTAAACGCTATTAAAATGGTGGTTCTTCCGAGATTTACATAATTTTTTCAGTCAATCCCAGCATTCATACCACAGCGGTATTAAAAACAAAATGTATTCAATTATAATCCCCTTTATTATAGCTGCACGTATTAGCAAAAAAAACACTTATGTAAAACAAAAATTGAGGGTGGCTTTGGTCTTCCAGACTTCAAATGTTACTACTGGTCTGCACATTAAACAATCTGGCTTTCTGGAGAAGTGCTAACCTTGAGGGCATGGAGGAGGTTACTCCTGCATGGCTCTCAATTGAGCGAGCAGCCTGTCAGGGAACCTCTCTCCTAGTCCTTTTGAATAGCCCTGTCAAGATAAACAAATCACTATATGAAGGGAATTTTATAGTACACAGCTCCTTGAAGGTATGTATACAGACACTCCAATCGGTAATAACCACGCCTTTAAGCCATCCTCTATGGATTAAGGGTTTGCACAGTGGAAGGTGAAGGGTATAGGGTGCTTGAAGGACTTGTACCAAGGGGCCCAGTTTTTATCATTCGAACAACTGAGAGTCAAATATGATTTACCGTCGACACATTTTCTCCGCTATCTACAGATACGGAACTTCGTAATGACTCATGTAGATACATGGTCAGACATTCCTCAACATCAAGCACTGGACACTATAATTTTTTTTTTTTTTTTTTTTTTTGGTCTTTTTCCCCCTCCATTTTCCTCCGATTTTCTCCCATCCCAATGTTAGTCGTATGCCAATTCCCAGTCCCTTCCTGGTCGCTGCGCACTTACCCCCCACAGTCAGATCATCTGGGAGAGTGGAGGCTACCACGTGCTTCCTCCGACACACGTCCAGCCAATCACCGCTTCTTTTCACCTGGCAGCGCGGATTCTCATTGAGAGGGCGTAGCGTGTGGGAGGACCACACTATCCCCCTCACGTCCAATCCGCGCTTAGCAGGCGCCCCGACCGAACTGTAGGAGTCGCTGTTTACAACGACCCGGACCCACCCCGCCAGCTTCTCCCACCCTCTGATACAGCCAATTGTATCAGTGCAGACGGCCAGCCAAGCTGGTGACAACCCCGGAGCTGTGAGCTGGATTCGAACAGGCAAATCCAGCTCAGCTCCGGGGCTGGTGACGAACGCAATCTCCGCTCGGCCACCTAACCGCCTTTCTGGACACTATAATTAATGTTAGACCAGGTAGTAAAGGGGCGGTGTCAAAATGATACCAGACACTTTTCAATCAGGTAATAGTTAGCACAGAAAGATATAGGACTGAGTGGGAGTCAGAACTGGGGATACCCCTCAATGAGGAATATTGGGAAACGTGTCTTACAAATATTCACCGGTGCTCTGTAAATGTTAGAATTAACTTGATTCAAAATGTTTAAGTGATACATAGGTTGCACTACTCAAAGGTGAAAGCATTGTGTAACAAATGTAAAAATAGAGATGGTACCCTACACATCAACTCTGGTCTTGTCCCAACCTACACACGTTCTGGTCTGATATATTTGATTTTTATTCAAAGGCTTTTAATAAACAGTGGGAACCCTGCCCCTTAGTGGCCATTCTGGGCTCTAGCGACGATGCTACTATGTACTCTGGCAATGAAAAATGGCCGATATATCTAGGTGCTGTGTTGGCTAAAAAGCTCATCTTGAGACTCTGGAAGTCTGATGCAGCACCCTCATTTGAAATGTGGATGAGGGAGCTGGGTGAGACCCTTAGAGAGGCTTAGATAAAAAAATACAGGACGGAGAAAGGTGGGGACCGGTGTTGGATTACTTAAAGGGTCTGAGGGAGGATGAAGATGATATACTATAAGTTCACAGTGTTATTCTTATTACATTAATGTCTGTTTTGTCTTGGCTTTTTGCCTTTTTCTAATGCTTTGGTCTTTTGGTATCTTTCTTATTTTCCAGCAAGAATCTAGCTTATTTAACTATCCTGTTTATTTTTATGTATAAATCCGCCAATTGAAAGAATGTTTTTTATTTTTTATTTTTTTTTGTTATATGCCGCTGTAAAATAGTTTTGAACAAAAAGAAAAATAAGATTGCTTGTGTGCATCATTATGGAATGTAACTAAAGTAATGTGCAATAAAAATACTTGCCCATTATTATACGAAGTCTACTCTTTCCCTGCCCATACCTGTAGCTCCCCTCCCCCCTCCCCTGCTATGACGCCCACGTTTTCCAAAGGGGACCAATAAAGGAATATCTTATATCTTATCTTATCTTAAAAAAGACAGCTGTAGGTTCCATGGATACTAATAATACGTGGCTACAATAATCAATACAATGAGTGGCGGCTGGGTGGCGCAGCGGACATTGCACTCGTCACCAACGCAAGAGACACCGGGTTTGACTCCGGCTGTCGGCGTTGCCTCCGGCTTGGGCCAGTCGTCATACTAACTCAATTGGCAGAGTTAGGGGGTGGAAATCGATGGGTGGTAATCTGGACGTTGTGGACAGCGACTCCTACAGGTCGGTTGGGGACGCCTGCACAGCAGAGGCAGGAAATGGCGGGAGTAGTGTGAGCCTCCCACACGTTGCACCTCGCCAATGAGAGTCCGTGCTGGCAGGTGACAAGATGTGACAGGCTGCCTCCTCGTGTATCGGAGGGGACACGTGATGCAAGGCTTCTATCCTCCCTACAACCGGCCAGTGGGGGGCATATGCGAGCAACGTTCAAGACAGGGGAGGGGAGAATTGGCACAGCAGAATTGGGATGGGAGAAAAATAGAAAAAGAGGAGAAAAAGTGGATCAAAAAAATTATAATAATCAATACAATACAATACAATACAAAACAATACAATACAATACTATACAATACAATACAATACAACACAATATAATACAATACAATACAATACAATACAATACAATACAATACAATACAATACAATACAATACAATACAAAACAAAACAAAACAATAATAGTGGTGTTGTACCACTTCTTGTGCACAGTACATTCTGCTCTGCGAGGAGGTTACGTCCCATGTGACAAGAGGATGATTTCTAATCGGCCACTATGGACACTTCAGAACCTGATTGCTTCTGTCCTCACCTCAGCCAGGCATATAGTATACATGACCTTTGACCTGTAGGAACTCTCTGTGGAGAGCCCCATAATGGCATGCCTCTTCCTCCAGGGGCTTATGTCACCTCCACCTCCTCGCAAATTAATATGGCCGCCTTATAGCACTGCACCCTCGAGCCCCGCACCCACTCCTCCTTCTACACTCTACTGTGTGATAGCATGTACAATACTATATATATCGTATATATATATATATATTTATTCTTACTGTATATATATATATATATATCCATATCTGTCTGTATATACCTGCACAATATCCTTTTACATATCTGTAGATACTATATATATATATATATATATATATATATATATATATATATATATATATATATATATATATATATATATATATATATATATATATATATATATATATATATATATGTACATATCCCTTACCTACGCTTACTAGTTACACTGCTGGCCAGTATGACTTACTACCATAGTGTCTTTATACCTGTATCACTGTACATATTAATACTACAACTCTGTATACATCTGATTAGCACTACACTCAGTAGTACGAATATATCATACCCAGTTTAATCACCTGTACATTGTATATTACTATTGCACTTTACTGTTACATTTGCAGTCTGGTTTGATGCCAAACTTCTTTTCGTTGTACTGTACTTGTGGTGTATAATGACAATAAATTTGAATCAAATCTAATAAGTAAGATGTGAAAAGGAAAGCATAGATAGGAAATCCTATTTTGTGATGGACGACGTTCGCCAAAACGTGGCCATTGCCTCCGAGCTGATTGCTACTTTGATGCAGAGCGACCACGTCGAACGGCGCAGAGATCCAAATGAGGTTTGAATTTTTTATGCCCAAATGACTGGAGATGTTAATGCTGTGGTTCTTATGTGTGTGTGAGTCGTGAGGGAGCCGAGCTCAGACACAAGAATATCTCATCAGTCTCTCTCTCTCTCTCGCTCTCTCTCTCTCTCTCTCTCTCTCTCTCTCTCTCTCTCTCTCTCTCTCTCTCTCTCTCTCTCTCTCTCTCTCTCTCTCTCTCTCTCTCTTACTCATAAGCATAACTCATATTCATAAGACTTGATTCATTAAAGCCCCGTCCCGCCAACAGCCGTCGTGAGAGCCGTAAATCAAGCCCATGTTCTTGATATCATCATCACATGGAATGAGACATACTAATTCGCCTGCTCTCTCACTCATTGTGTTTTGTACATCCGTCTTGAGATTTAATAACAAGTATATCTTTCAACACCCCCCCCCCCCCCTCATTCCCATAATCCTCACTCAGGACATATAGGAGTCCTGCGTAAGCAGCCCGGTACCGATGCTGCTTGCGTTACGCCAGACCTTTAATTCACATCCCGCACTGCTCTCCTCTGCGTTAGCCCGTCGCTATCTGTGGCGTTCAGGAGACACGTTGTGCTTTCTTTAGTAATAATCAAGGGGTGGGAGTGTTGTTGTGTGTTCTGGAGGCTGTGGCCGGCAAGCCTGCTTGGCTCTCTTATGATAACTTTATTTGTATAGCACCTTTCATGCTAGAATTGCAGCTTGAAGTGCTTCACAGCAGTAAAAAAAAAAAAAAACATAAAATTGGCACATAATTGGTAGATCAAGAGCAATGCATGAGTGCAGACATAAAATATGTATACAATCTCTCTCTATCTTTCTCTCTCTCTGTCTCTCTCTCTCTCCCTCCCCCCCTCTCTCTCTCTATCTCTCTCTCTCTCTCTCTCCTCTCTCTCTCTCTCTCTCTCTCTCTCTCTCTCTCTCTCTCTCTCTCTCTCTCTCTCCTCTCTCTCTCTCTCTCAAGAGCAATGCACAAAGTGCAGCATGAACTATATACTGTAGCAGCAAAATAGACAAGGTCAAGGTGAGGCATAGATCATTAAATCACATCGTTTTCATATTAGGATCTAACATCTTAATAGGCCTCTTTGTTTATGGTTTGATTCTACGGCGATTTTTAAAAATAGACAGTAATGAAAGTAATGAAATCTTGCATTGAAGATATTCGTCCCCAAATAGCCAACATAGCCTGTCGTTGTGTAGTCAAATGAAGCCACGCTCTGATAGCCTTTTTTGGCGTTGATCATCATCTGGCAATGTCCCTCAACTATTCTCAGAGATTCCTCGAGTGCTCGCCGCTCGTGGTACATACGCTTCAGCCAGGCCACATTCCTCCTGATGCTATTTTGAGAATCAGAGGAATCTTGCCTTCTGCAGAGAGAGAGCCAGAATTTACAAATATCGCTGCCTTTCATTCTCCCGTAAGCCTTGAGATCTTAGCATTCTTGGAGTAAGCGTCACATCGGCAGGATAGAGACACCGGCGGCGTTCCCGGGGGATGTCAGATGTTGCAGGCGTCGACAACAGCTGAACAGCTGAAACCCGACCAATCTTTCGACCAAAAACACACTTCTTCAATCAATATCTGATATGTATCCTGTCGTGCTACCCTGTTCCTGATTCGTGAAGCTCCCTGTCTGCCGTTATCCTGTCGTGTCCCTGCTATTCCCGCGGAATAGCCCTTTATCTCCTGTTTTCCCCATGAGTCCGTTCCCGCTTCCTAGCCACGTTTTCCAGCACAGCTGAGGTTTTGTTTCCGTGCTTTACAGTTCGCTTTGTTTGTACCGTGTAACGTGTATCCTTGTTTACTACTGCTCGAGTAAAGCTTGTTATCTGCAACGTCGACTCGCGCCTCGTCTCTCTCACCTCGTCGCTCTCATCCTTGTCCAGCGCTTGAATCCTACACTCTCCCAACGACCCCCACTACAACACACCCAAGTTTCAACACTGTTTGATGAACATTGTGACTCAGCTGTACCCTTCCTGCTGACTTGTCATACAGAACTTGTAAGTTGCTTTGGATAAAAGCGTTCAGCTAAATGACTAAATGTAAATGTGGAAATGTAGATGAGCCACATGCTGTAAAATAGGTCCTAAGTTCCCCGACTATATCACTGACTAACCTAATGTATAGGTCATAACCTGACTACATCACTGACTAACCTAATGTATAGGTCCTAACCTGACTACATCACTGACTAACCTAATGTATAGGTCATAACCTGACTACATCACTGACTAACCTAATGTATAGGTCCTAACCTGACTACATCACTGACTAACCTAATGTATAGGTCATAACCTGACTGCATCACTGACTAACCTAATGTATAGGTCCTAACCTGACTACATCACTGACTAACCTAATGTATAGGTCCTAACCTGACTACATCACTGACTAACCTAATGTATAGGTCCTAACCTGACTACATCACTGACTAACCTAATGTATAGGTCCAAACCTGACTACATCACTGACTAACCTAATGTATAGGTCCTAACCTGACTACATCACTGACTAACCTAATGTATAGGTCCTAACCTGACTACATCACTGACTAACCTAATGTATAGGTCCTAACCTGACTACATCACTGACTAACCTAATGTATAGGTCCTAACCTGACTACATCACTGACTAACCTAATGTATAGGTCCTAACCTGACTACATCACTGACTAACCTAATGTATAGGTCATAACCTGACTACATCAATGACTAACCTAATGTATAGGTCATAACCTGACTACATCACTGACTAACCTAATGTATAGGTCCTAACCTGATTACATCACTGACTAACCTAATGTATAGGTCATAACCTGACTACA
>NC_140177.1:18215837-18314357 GCF_963971535.1 Notolepis coatsorum | reverse complement strand
CTGTGATCATTTTTAATCTGATTTAGTTTATGCAACTTGTTTATTGTTTTATTGCCGGCCCACACACTGGCCCACACACCGGCCCACATAATGGCCCACACACCGGCCACATACGGCCCACACACTGGCCCACACACTACACCGGCCCACACACTACACCGGCCCACACACTGGCCCACACACTGGCCCACACACCGGCCCACACACTGGCCCACACACCGGCGCACACACCGGCCCACATACTGGCCCACACACTGGCCCACACACCGGCACACACACTGGCCCACATTAGTGGCCCACACACCGACTCACACACCGGCCCACACACCGGCCCACAGACTGGCCCACATACTGGCCCACACACCGGCCCACACACCGGCCCACATACTGGCCCACATTAGTGGCCCACACACCGACTCACACACTGGCCCACACACCGGCCCACACACTGGCCCACATTAGTGGCCCACACACCGACTCACACACTGGCCCACACACTGGCCCACACACTGGCCCACACACCGGCCCACATTAGTGGCCCACACACTGCCCACACACTGGCCCAAAAAAAAAGTTTAAAAAAAAAAAAAAGTTAAAAAAAAAGTATAAAAAATTAATTTTTTTTTTTTTTTTTTTTTTTTTTTTTTTTTTTTGGACCAGCCCACTTTGGTTCCGGCCCATCGGATTCGTCCCCGAACGTCCCGATGGCCAGTCCGCCACTGAATATAGGAACGTGAGCGTCAGAAGTTCCTCCATCTCCCGGGCAACCGCTAATCTCCCGCGGGCACCACCAAGGTGTACGAGTTTCCCCCCGTGTTGACGCTCGTCTCGTTCCCCGTCTCGCCCCCGGAAGCACTCCCGCGGCCCCGCTGCTTCACGCCGCACGAAACCAAAGCACCTGTCATGGTGCATTTAGCGCCTCCCGGAGAGAGAAGGAGAGGAGATTAAAGCCTGCGCACCTCCGGGGTGTCGTTCAGACCGCGTCTATTATTCATCATCGTTTGTCAGGGCGGGGGGGAAACCGTCTACGACACCGCGCATCACATTAGCATCGCCTCTCACCGAGCCTGTGGTCTTTGATCGAGCCCCCCCCCCCCACGAGTGTATTTGAAATGAAAGGGGGGCCTCTAGCAGACGCGAACCTCTCTCTTCCGCACGTTAACTATTTGTTTTCCACAGAGCATCAAATTAATTGGGCTTAATTGAGCCGTTAATGGAGCGCTAACGGGCGACGGTTGGCGCCGAGGCTCTTGCAACACCACGCCGCACCGGCTGGATCGACAGAAGCGCTCTCAACAAACCAACCTTCAATCACGCCGGAGGGAAACTCCAGCCTACCTTCGAGCGTTAGGTCTGTGCTCAGGGTAAAATAACAGAGGATGCCAAAAAAAATTATAATTTTTTTTAATTAAAAATGTGTATTAATACACTTATTTTTTATTTTTTATATTTAAGCCAAATAATACTGTGACTAAATAAAAATGCACACTAAATAAAAATACACATTTCAAGTGTAAACAATAGATACAGCTATAGCTACTATAGTCCATGGGCCAGATCAGATATCGGCAGTGTTGTGCTAGTTACTGAAAATGATCAGTGTACAGTATGGCTCGGCGGCCAGTCAAACCAAGCAGTACCATGTACAGTATGGCTCGGCGGCCAGTCAAACCAAGCAGTACCATGTACAGTATGGCTTGGCGGCCAGTCAAATTAATAACACAGTATTACACTCTGGTGATAACGTTAGTTAGCAATCAAGCTAGCCTGATAACATTAGTATTAGCAACCAAGCTAGCCTGATAACGTTAGTAGTTAGCAACCAAGCTAGCCTGATAACGTTAGTAGTTAGCAACCAAGCTAGCCTGATAACATTAGTAGTTAGCAATCAAGCTAGCCTGATAACATTAGTAGTTAGCAACCAAGCTAGCCTGATAACGTTAGTAGTTAGAGTAGCAACCAAGCTAGCCTGATAACGTTAGTAGTTAGCAACCAAGCTAGCCTGATAACGTTAGTAGTTAGCAACCTAAGCCAGCCTGATAACGTTAGTAGTTAGCAACCAAGCTAGCCTGATAACGTTAGTAGTTAGCAACCAAGCTAGCCTGATAACGTTAGTAGTTAGCAACCAAGCTAGCCTGATAGCGTTAGTAGTTAGCAACCAAGCCAGCCTGATAACGTTAGTAGTTAGCAACCAAGCTATAGCCTGATAACGTTAGTAGTTAGTAATCAGCCAGCCTGATAACGTTAGTAGTTAGCAACCAAGCTAGCCTGATAACGTTAGTAGTTAGCAACCAAGCTAGCCTGATAACGTTAGTAGTTAGCAACCAAGCTAGCCTGATAGCGTTAGTAGTTAGCAACCAAGCTAGCCTGATAACGTTAGTAGTTAGCAACCAAGCTATAGCCTGATAACATTAGTAGTTAGCAACCAAGCTAGCCTATGCAGGCTACTTACCTGGCCAATGTGGTCCTCCAGATAGATTTGTTAAATTATAATATCCACAGTGGTGTGCTGTGCTGGTCCCCAGTAAAGGTCCCGCCGGCGAAAATAAGTTACTGCTCAATGAATGAATCCGAGAGAGGAATCTGAATTTCCCTCTAACTAGTGCTATATGCTTCATTGCGTTATTCAAAAGTGCCCGCGAGGCGAAGACGTTTGGTCACGTTTAGCTTTTAACACTTTGAATGCCCAGCAGGGGGCGCACATTTAGTGCTTGAATGCCCACATCCACTTGAATGTTAGCATTAATATCGCCTAATCTATGTTTTAAATGATGTGTCTAATCTGCCCATCGCATTATCAATGACCTATTTCCAGTCAACATTGTCGAAGCAGATTGTTTTTTTATCGGTTAATTTCCGTTCATAGCATTTAGAAAACCCCTCGTTTTCACGAAAAAAAAAAAGAGGATTCCATGATAATCGCCCTGTACTGTAATATTCTAGAACGTTGTCATTTGTCTGCCTATTTATGAACCGTTTTCAAATAAACGCTAGATTATGAGAAAAAAATATGAGAAAAAAAGAATATTCTTGTTATTGGGCATCCAAAGTGTTAATGTGATTTGATTGGCCAGAAGCCAAATTAGAAAAAATTCCACCTAACCTAGAACCAAGCTGGCCGTGTTAAGGCTTAGGCGCTAAGCCCAACGCAGCTTGAATCTTTTTGGCTAATAATTAAGCAATAGGACGAATAAACAAAACGGCATAGCGTCCAAAAAAGCCTCCAAATGTCAATAAAAATAATGGTACCAGGCTGGCAGACAGTCAGTCAGTACTATGGGCTGCCTCAGTCAGTGACAGTGTTAGAGAGAGTGGGCGCAGTTTCGCTCGTTCGGGTTAATTTCTCCAGGAGGGAGAAAATTATTATAACACAGAGATGAAAAATAATGATTTATTTTAAGATTTACATTTATTTGCATTTATTTGCATTTATTTGCATTATTTTAAATTTGTTGGACCTTATGGTGTTCTTGTTTTGTTCTTGACTTATTGTTATGTTTCTTCTTGACTTGTTTAAAGAAGACGTGTCCGGCCCATGGGGACATTAACATGTGTTGTCGGGCCTTACAAATTAATTTGATTTGATTTGATTTATGATTGTAAACTATAAAAAAAAAATTAAATAAATTATTGTTTTTATTTTTAATTTCAATTTTTTTTCTTTTTTACTGTTTATATTTTTGGGGAAGCTTGGCTTCCCTTGGCTTCCATGAATATTCGCCACTGCTGTGCCTTGAGCAGCTCAAGATCTTCCTGTACAAGATGCTGTGAATCTCTGAGCTTTGAATCCATTCAGAGGGAATTGTCGCAGCCGTGATGGTAATGGTAAATGGACTGAATTTATATAGTTTTATTTTATTTTATTGAACCTTTATTTAATCAGGAAAAAGTGCCATTGAGATTAAAAATCTCTTTTAGAAGTGTCCTGGCCAAGATACTGTAGGCAGCAGCACAGTTTGAATTTCACATGTACAGACGAAAACAATAATAAAAAAAAAAACATAGCAATTAAAACAAAAAAAGGACAATTCACAGAACTATTTATAGTCAGTCAAAACATCTGCAGCCGGATGTGCTGGATTCCATATCGCTTAGAATGGTTTTAAAAGCAACCAGTGAGAGCAGCTCATGCAAGTTCAGGTGGTTTTGTAGCTGATTCCAGGTGGAGGAAGCTGCATATCTGAACGCCCTTTTTCCCAGTTCAGTACGGATCCGAGGGACTGTTAGTAAAAATAAGCCCTGGGAACGAAGACCATAACTGCCCATACTTTCTTGGAGAATGTACATCTGTAGGTAAGTTGGCAGCAGTCCAAGGAGCTTAGTCTGTCGGTGGACAGGGCAGACCATCCCACCTGAGAATACAAAGTACAGTGGTGAGTGGTGATAACGTTGTTGGACACAGCTGGACATATGGCTCTCCATTGATCTCTCTCTCTCTCTCTCTCTCTCTCTCTCTCTCTCTCTCTCTCTCTCTCTCTCTCTCTCTCTCTCTCTCTCTCTCTCTCTCTCTCTCTCTCTCTCTCTCCCTCTCTCTTAAAGCTAGCCTGAGAATAGCGTTAATGTAGTGGACCGAACTTGGGAAGATGGCAAACAGTAATTGATTGTTCTCCATTGCATCACTTCACAGAGTCTGCAATGACTCTTAAATGGACAACTTGATTGACAAAGGTTGGAGATCAAGGTTTTGAGAGGGAAGAATCTCAAGCTTTAAGGACTGTTGGAGTTCATTCCATGAGCTAGACGCTAGAGGGGCATCATAGCCAAATGCAGATTCACCCTGTTCAAGGTAAACTCTGCCAGTCACTAGAAGTAGAACGGGTTCCATAGGTTCCAAAATTCTATTCCAATAAGGAGGTATCTTACCAATAAGGGCCTTCAAAATGAACAACCAACTTTCTTTGTGTCGTATCTATCATTAGTGATGAATCTGAGGGCAGAGTGATTGAGTCCAAGGATTTAAAGGTTGAGGCCGCGGCGCAGCACGCCTATAAATTATATTGCCAAAGAAAACTGCTTTGACAACTATCTTCCTACTAATCTGCTGGTTCTATTTCAGTACAGGAAGCCAAAAAGGCAAATTCCAACTTAACAACTTACGGCATACCTCACATTCACTTATTCACTCACACATTGATGGCAGCGGCGACCATGCGAGGTGCCATTCTGCTCATCGGAAGCAGCTAAGGGGTTAATCGTCTTGCTCAAGGACACCTCGGCACGCTTCGAACCGGGAACCTTCAGATTACCAGACGACCGCTCTATCTCCCTGTTAAAAATATATTCCATCCCTCTGTATTGTCATTGTTATTGTAATTAGTGTATATACCTGACCACATCGTGCACAATTGTACAGCCCTGGCCTATTTTATTTTATAATTATATTCTATTCTATTGTGCTTCTATTTTAATTGAGTTTATATTCTATTTTATTTTATTCTACCTTTTATCTTATTCTACCTTAATTGTCTGTCTGTTAACTCAATGGACGCCATACCCGAATAAAGTCGGGTTAACTCGCCGACGCTTGAGCGCCAAACCAGAGAAAAGTCGGGTTTTCATTGTTATTTCTTTTATTCGATATTTCCATTCATTATCCATCCAGGGAGCCTGGTGTTATCATAGGGAATGAATGTGAGATCGCAAAAGTCCAATACCACCGCCTGGTAGGATGCGGCCGGTATTGCACATCCTTTGAAACTCTGTCTTGGGCTGTGCGTCGATTATATTGGTCCGGGTGGACTTTTCCATGTCGGGCAAGGGGAGCGGTTGTCCCGATCGGCTTGAGGAGCGTCAAATGCTCCAGATCGATGATGTATGGCGGATTATGTTGGCGACACGATCGACACCAATACTGGGACTCGCGATCAGATAATTGGAATATTCTTTTTCGGGCAGATCCTAGTTAGGGCTATATGATATAAATCTTGCGTTGATCAAAGCATGCCTTCATTGTTATCCGAGCGTATGTGTGTAACGCTAGTCCATAACGTATTCCATTGGTGACGATCAAAGCATAAAAAAACAACCCCACCCTTTCATGCATTCATGATGGAACATAATACCTATCATATGCATTTGATTTTTTAATTGTAGCGTGTGTAGGGACGGAACGCCAATGCATTTAGTATAATACATGTTGGGGGCTATTACCAGCCTCTCATGAATTACCCTAAAACCATACTTATATTCACCACGGTATAAAACGGGAATGTATGGATGAAGAAATTATTTCTTTTTCACATATTGAACGATAGATACTCGATGTCAAATGGGCAATAGTATTGTATCCATAGCTATAATATATAATATAGTTATAGCCCTCCAAACACCGCCATGTATTCCTATACTTTAGAACGCTGGCCTTTTAACCACACATTACACAGCGCCCTCTGGCTCTGATCGAGTTAATGTCACACCAAACGACCAAATCAAATTCCTTGTGTGTGTAAGCTACTTTCTGATTCTGATTCTGATTCTGAGCCACTATCTCTAATTGTTAGACTAGAAGTCTTTATTTGTCATGCAGTTTAACACACACACGCGAGATGGGCGACCCACAGGAACACACACACACACGGCACTGAGTGCAGTGGCGGCTCGCCACCGGGGGCGCTAGGGCGCCGACCCACCTGTTAAATCAGAGAAGAAGACATTTTTTTTTTTTTTTTTTTTATAGCCCTATAAATAATATAAACATGTTTAAAATGAATAATATTTACTCATTTTAAGTATGTTTGTGTTTCCAATGCACAATATAACGTTAATATATAAAATAAAAAATACTCGTTTTCCTGAACAGGAAGTGACTAACTTTTTTTTTTTTTTTTTTTTTTTTGTATTTCTCGGCCCGGGCTAGACGCAATAGCGCTCTGAGTGCGTGTCACTGTTTGATCGCTGTATCCGTCGCAGCCAATCAGTGCGTAACGCGTTGTGCGTTGAAATATGACTATTATGTTGGAATCCGGGCGCGATTTGAAGCGGTCTAGGCAGCAGCGTCAAGAATTTCTGTAGCCGCATTTCGCGGAGACGCTCTCTGATTAGCCAACGCCATTTTTTTTTTCATTAGCAGCATTTCGCGGAGACGATCTCTGATTGGCCGAATCCACTTTCTATGTTCCAATTCTAGCTTATTCTAGGTTGGTGGTAGAGATAGTTGTGTTGTTGTGACTGAGATGCAGCTATTTGTCTTAGAGCGTGACTGCAAGTTCTTTCGACGGTTAAGCTTAGGCACTCTTTCAAAGTTGGTTAAGGTTAGAGTTTGTCTTAGAGCATGGCGATAGAACGCCAGGTAGTTTGCAGTCTGTTCGACGCGGAAATGGACAAAGAAATCAAGTACTGTCTTGTTGTGTGGTGCTAACAGCTAACAAGCTATATGGCGGATGCAGTCTGGACAGTGGACAGTGGTCTGGATATACATCATCAACAGCGGATTATACACTTTATCAAGCCCACCACGTTTCAATTAAACAAAGTGAGTTTATGCTGTTGTGTTGTGAGATGCAGCTATTTGTTGATATCTCACACAGTACTTGTTGGCTATAAGCTATATATGGATGCAGTGTGGAGGGACATGCACAATGGACAATGGAGTGGATATACTTTATCAAGCCCTTCTGCCTGCTCTGCTGTCAACTTAACAACAACAACAAGGTAGATTTGCAATATCGCTCTCTCTCTCTCTCTCTCTCTCTCTCTCTCTCTCTCTCTCTCTCTCTCTCTCTCTCTCTCTCTCTCTCTCTCTCTCTCTCTCTCTCTCGCTCTCTCTCCTCTCTCTCTCTCGCTTTCACTCTCCCTCTCTCTCTCTCTCCTCTCTCTCTCTCTCTCTCTCTCTCTCTCTCTCTCTCTCTCTCTCTCTCTCTCTCTCTCTCTCTCTCTCTCTCTCCCTCTCTCTCTCCCTCTCTCTCGCTCTCTCTCTCTCCCTCTCTCTCCCTCTCTCTCTCTCGCTCTCTCTCTCGCTCTCTCTCGCTCTCTCTCTCTCTCTCTCTCTCTCTCTCTCTCTCTCTCTCTCTCTCTCTCTCTCTCTCTCTGTCTCTGCCTATGCGTGTGTTTGGAGACGGAGCGAGTTTGTTTCTAACGTTTCTATTTATATATTGTGTTTCAAGTTGTGAATTAGACTGTACTTTATTTGGCCAATGCGTGGTACATGTTTGGTATAGCGCCCCCTAGCGCCCCCTCTGGAGAATAATTCAGGAGCCGCCACTGACTGAGTCGTCGATGAAATGTCTCTCTGCACTTTTCCCATTTTCCTCTCTGCATCTCAACCACTGAGGCCCAGTTGGCCTTGGTGGTGACTGCATTATGACTCATCATCTTTAATAAACCAGAGAGCGTTGCCCACTAGACAGTTATGGTTGTTGTGGTGGTGCTCCGGCTTAGAACTGAGCATGTAATCAAATCCAGAGCGCTGTTCCCCCGACCTCTCGCCTGCTCCATTGAGTTAGCTCTCTCCACTGTGTGTGCGTGTGCATGTGCGTGTGCGTCTGTGTGCGTGTGAGTGTGAGTGTGAGTCTGCGTGTGTAGTTGGCTTCACGCATCACCACTCCCATCAATTAGCTGGAAACGTCTTTTGCACCAAAAAAATAAGGAATAGCAAACAAAGTTTCTCCGATGGAAGCAACTGTTATGATTGGAGGATCATGAAAAGAGGGCAGAGCTTGAAATAGGTCAGTTGGACAGTCCTAGTGTCACATCCCTCCTGTCCCTGCTCATACCCCTCCATTATTTCCTCCTCATCCTCCTCATCCTCCTCCATTCACTCATGGACAGTTCCCTGCTTCGCCAGCTGCTGGACAATTCCCCTCATTACCTCTTGGACTCCTTATACATTTATGTATTATCAGATTCATCTAGTTAAGTCTCCCTGCCTGCCTGTTGTCTTTTGTGTTTCCTTGTCTGGTCTTGTTGTCCTGTCTGGTTTAGGTTAGTTTCTTGTCTTTAGTGTTTTGTCCCCAGTGTGTTTAGTCTTGTCTTGTATTGGTCCCTTAGTCTGTCAGTCTGTTTTCCCCTCCCAGGTGTGTCTCATTGTTAATCAGCCCTCATGTGTCAATCAACCTGTGTGTATATGTCTAGTCTGCCCTGTCCCCCGTGCACGTTCATTGTCTACTGTTCCGGTGTCCTGTCGTTGTTCCTGTCGCTGTGCTCGTTTGCTGTCTTAGTTGACCTTGCCTTGTTCGTTCACTCCGCCTGCCATGCCATGTTGGTTCACCCCATCTAGTACGTCTTGTACCAGTTTGTGTTAAGTTTATTCGTGTACCCCCCAGTTTAGTTTCTCTCTATTCCAGCATTTGCTTAGAGGTTTTCTTTGTTGTGTTTGAGTTACCCCGTTTTGAGTAAAGCTTCCTTTTTAATCACTATACCCGCCTTGTCCTGCCTGCTTCCTCACTGCCTGTCTGCATTTGGGTCCCACTACACTTCCACCATGTCAAACCTTAACACCTAGACCATAGGCATATCATAATATCATAGCATAACATTATATCATTGCAGTAGTAAAGTACCAGACATATACCAAGACTTGTATAACCTGCAGTTGTCACGATGAGACAGTATCAAGGCTTGTATAACCTGCAGAAGCCAAGATTAAACAGTATCAAGGCTTGTATAACCTGCAGTAGCCAAGATTAAACAGTATCAAGGCTTGTATAACCTACAGTCGTCAAGATGAGACAGTATCAAGTCAAGTCAAGTCAAGAGTTTTAATTGTCACGGCATACAAGTATACAATGAAATGCGGGTGGTCTTGCCCGCAACGATGTGCAATACAGTGGTACAACATATAATAGAATCCAATAAAAAAAAAACATTGTGCAATAAACAGGTAACAGGTAACATGGTGTGACATCTCGGTATCTGTACATAGTTATTTACAGAGCATATATATAGGACATGCTAGGTAGCTTTGGTAGTGCAATACACTGTTCCTGTTATTCTAGTTTAAAGTGGCCTATCCTTTTGGCCATAAGTGTGCGTGTGTGCGGCATGAGTGTGTGCCCGCTCATGTTAAAGTGTTAAGTGGCTGCTAGTGTGTGAGCGTGCACCGCGTGCATGTCGTGTGTGTGTTCATGTGTGTTTTTGTGTGGATAGTTCAGTGTTCTGTGGCACTCAATGTTCATTGTTCAGGGCTCTGATGGCCTGGGGGAAGAAGCTGAGCCTAAGCCGCTCTGTCCTAGTAGCTGGGGTTCGCAGGCGTCTGCCTGACCTCAGCAGCTGAAACAGGCTGTTATTGGGGTGGTGGGGGTCTTTCATTATTCTGCAGGCTCTGGATTTGCACCTCTTGTTGTATAGAACGTGCAGGGGAGGTAGTGCAATACCCGTGGTACGCTCGGCTGAGCGCACCACTCTCTGTAGGGCCTTCTTGTCCTGTGCCGTGCTGTTTCCATACCAGGCAGTGATGTTTCCGGTCAGGATGCTCTCTACAGCTCCTGAGTAGACTGACTTACTGACTTAAGCCTTTGCACTCCCTGCGGAGCATAGGCCACTGACGATTTCTTTCCTGAGTAGAAGGACTGGAGTATCTTCCCCGATACTCTGAACTTCCTTAACTGTCTCAGGTGGTAGAGGCGCTGTTTCGCCTTCTTTACTACTGTGTCTATGTGTGTTGACCATGTCAGATCCTCTGAGATGTGGACCCCCAGGTACTTAAAGCTGCTCACCCTGTCCACGGTAGCCCCGTTAATCATCAGTGGTGTGTGCGTCTCCTGCTGTCCTCTCCTATAATCCACGATCAGCTCCTTGGTTTTACCAATGTTCAGGAGCAAGCTGTTGTCCTGGCACCAGCGTTCCAGTACCTCAACCTCCTCCCGGTAGGCCTTCTCGTCCGAGATCAGCCCCACCACCACCGTGTCGTCTGCAAACTTCACTATGGCACACAAGGAGGCTTGTATAACCTGCAGTAGCCAAGATGAGAAAGACAGTACCAAGGCTTGTATAACCTGCAGTAGTCAAGATGAAACAGTATCAAGGAGGCTTGTATAACCTGCAGTAGCCAAGATGAGACAGACAGTACCAAGGCTTGTATAACCTGCAGTAGTCAAGATGAAACAGTATCAAAGAGGCTTGTATAACGTGCAGTAGTCAAGATGAGACGATACCAATACTTGTATAACTTGCAGTAGTCAAGATGAGACAGTACCAATACTTGTATAACTTGCAGTAGTCAAGATGAGACAGTACCAATACTTGTATAACTTGCAGTAGTCAAGATGAGACAGTACCAAGGCTTGTATAACTCGCAGTATTCAAGATGAGACAGTACCAATGCTTGTATAACGAAGGTTATCCTATAACCCTAGTTATATTTCATAGATAGCTTACGCTCTGCTCTATGGGAAGACCCGTTTAGCATAAGGCTACTTGAAATATTTAGCTACCAATGCACCTGCACCTGTCCAGCCACGCCCACTCTTGCCCATGCACTTAAGAGAGGGGTGTGACCGTACTTCCACTCTTCCCTAGTCTTGACCGTTATTCAGAAGACAATTAGGGGTCCTCAGTGATTGAGGAGCAGAGCGCTTGCTATCTACTCATATAACTAGGGTTATAGGATAACCTTCGTTATATTTCGTAGATAGCTTACGCTCTGCTCTATGGGACGTAGGAGCGGAGCAGGGCGGAGAGCCCGACAAATGCACCCGCTGAGGTCCCCTACAACCATCAGAACACCAGGGAGGGTCCGGGCCCCCCCACCCCCCCTACTGAGGGGTGGGGGGGGGGGGACAGGACACCCACTGTGCGAAAGAGGGGACAGCACCCAACAAACGCACAGGGTGAGCAGACCGCGGGACAGAAGGGCCTTACCGCTCGCCCCGCACGCTACCAGGGAACGTACATGAAAATAAAAGCCTGTGTTACCGCTTCCACACCTCGTGGGGTCGGGGTTGTTAAACCCTGACGCTGCCCGCGAGGCTTCCCGAGGGTTCTGGATTCAAAACCCCGACCCCGTGGGCGAAGCTGTAGCAGCGGGGCATGAAGGAGGTCCCAGCCCCAGGCCACCCAAGGCAGGCTTACCGCCGAGTCCGGGGGCCAGGACCCCCAAAAAGGGACCTGGTGAGGTCAAAGAGGCCGTGGCATAGAGACCTATCCAGGTGTTCACTGGTGACACCACCCTCTACACGCCAGCGTATCGGACACGTTAACACAAAGTAGCAAAACCACTCGCTGATTCAAGGTATACGACCAAGACGCGTTCCCATATGAATCAAGCAATCTCTCTTCACAAGAGAAACGCTGCTCACCAGCCCTTAGCTGGTCAACAGAAGGACAGCAAGCCCTCATAGGCAATATCCCAAAATACACAGTAACCACACGCTTTATTTGAAACGTAGTATTTCTAGGAGGGAGGGGAGAAGAACAGGAGGCTAACTAAGACAGGGGCATGAGCCCTGCCATTTGTTACCCCCCATTCTACGTTTTGAAGTATACACAACACATTCAGTGAAAAGGTTATTTTTTCACATTGCTTCAATAAAAACACACCCTACGAGGGTCTCTACATTGAAGGAAACGTAGGTGCATTCTTCGAGGGGGAATATGGAGGTCTTAAGGCGTAAGAGCTGAAAAACACCAGAGGGAGATAAGGAATTAAAGGGGAATACGGCTCACATTATGTGTATCGCCCAAGATGCGTCCAGCTGCCGTGTCTCTCTCTCCCTGGCGTGCCGCTATCGCCATGACCTCAGGACGAGAGCCTCCTCTACCGTCCGCTCGCAACTCTTGTGATCGGGGCCATTCCCCTTGGTAGGTGGTGGTTGCCACGACGCTGCAAGAGCCTCACCAGACCACCCGCCTAGCCGCTTCACCACAGATGGTGGGAGCGAGCAGAGGCCGGGGGTTTGCACCTGCAATCGTGCGGTGCGCACCCAGCTCTGCATGGTGCTCACCACCTCACCACAAGCACGGGATTAGGGAGCCCCGTGGCGTATGGAGGAGGTCGTGACGGTGACCGCTGGAGGTGTTGATGCCATTTTGACAAAAATAGCAACACAAGAATCTAAACTAAAATACACTAACTATCACTGCTGACGTGTGCCTGTAGCAAAAACAGTTCCGTTGTGAAAGATTAGGGAAGAGCGGAAGTACGGTCACACCCCTCTCTTAACACATTGGTTGCCAGCCGGATATGACGATTTATCGCTTGGATGCCAGCACGTTAATCAATGGGAGGACGAGCACATTTGCGAGCGATTAAATTATATCTTAAATTATGGCTATGTGTCTAATACACCCGTCGCTTATCAATGAATTACTTGCAGTCAACATGTATGAAACGGATTGTTTTTTCATCAGTACATTTCCATTTTATACCCTTTTGAATACGAGTATAGTTTTGGAGATTTCTAGTAATTCCAGAGAAATCCGCGATAATCGCCCTTTACTGGAATACATTTTCCAGCTGATTTATGAATCGTTTTCAAATAAACGCTAGATTATCGAGAGTATTTGTGTTCTTATGCACGATACAAAAGCGGGCTGAAAAATCATTTATTCGTGCCGCGCTCAGCGCCTAATGCGACACACACACACACACACACACACACACACACACACACACACACACACACACACACACACACACACACACACACACACACACACACACACACACACACATATACACACACACACACACACACACAAACACACACACACGTTGTGAACGCTGTGAAAAACAACTCTGATTAACCCAAAACTGGTAACATAGATTCCTTACCTCAGATCAGATGTTCTGCAAAAAGATGAATCCAATTCCTGATCGCCATTCCAAATATTGATCGCGTTTATTGATCCAACGTTATATTCTGAAACGCATAATCGAAAGCTGCTCCGAGCCTCGCCAGTGAATCTGGTAACAGACACTGCTGTTAGACCGGAGTTTTTCTCTGATGCACTTTTTCACTCAATCCAATCCAATGATGTGCATTACCATCCGGGAGACGATAGGGGGCGGTATTTGCCCTTTTCGAACTCAGAGCCATTTCCAATGATAACGTCAGGCTGGACGGATGAAAAATGAATGGATATCGCCAATAAAAGAAATAACGATTAAATAATGAGAAATCTCGTTATTGGCAACCAACGCATGGCGGCCAATAACAAGAAATCTCGTTGTTGGCAACCAATGTGTTAAGTGCATGGGCGAGAGTGGGCGTGGCCGGACAGGTGCAGGTGCATTGGTAGCTAAATTCTTTCAAGTAGCCTTATGCTAAAGGGGTCTTCCCATAGAGCA
Source organism: Notolepis coatsorum (assembly GCF_963971535.1). Lineage (NCBI taxonomy): Eukaryota > Metazoa > Chordata > Actinopteri > Aulopiformes > Paralepididae > Notolepis > Notolepis coatsorum. The sequence goes on along the minus strand of NC_140177.1, from coordinate 18,300,133 downwards.
GAGCGTAAGCTATCTATGAAATATAACCTGCAGTAGCCAATATGAGACAATACCAAGGCTTGTGTAACCTGCAGTAGTCAAGCTGAGACAGTATTAAGGAGGCTTGTATAACCTGCAGTAGTCAAGATGAGACAGTATTAAGGAGGCTTGTATAACCTGCAGTAGTCAAGATGAGACAGTACCAAGGCTTGTATAACCTGCAGTAGTCAAGATGAGACAGTACCAAGGCTTGTGTAACCTGCAGTAGTCAAGCTGAGACAGTACCAAGGCTTGTATAACCTGCAGTAGTCAAGATGAGACAGTACCAAGGCTTGTGTAACCTGCAGTAGTCAAGATGAGACAGTACCAAGGCTTGTATAACCTGCAGTAGTCAAGATGAGACAGTACCAAGGCTTGTGTAACCTGCAGTAGTCAAGATGAGACAGTACCAAGGCTTGTATAACCTGCAGTAGTCAAGATGAGACAGTACCAAGGCTTGTGTAACCTGCAGTAGTCAAGATGAGACAGTACCAAGGCTTGTATAACCTGCAGTAGTCAAGATGAGACAGTACCAAGGCTTGTGTAAGCTGCAGTAGTCAAGATGAGACAGTACCAAGGCTTGTATAACCTGCAGTAGTCAAGCTGAGACAGTACCAAGGCTTGTATAAGCTGCAAGGTGTTATTTGGAGTAAGGAAGGAGGAGCGTCTTCTTATAATCGATACTGCTCTTCCCGTTTTTGCTACTATTTTGTTCATGTGATTCTCCAAGATAACTGCTCATCAAGGGTGACCCCCTCATACGTTTAGCCTCAGTGACCTGCTCTATAGAGATGCCCCTCATGGAGAGACATAATGGGTTCTCTCTCCTTAGTGCATGTTTTGAACCACAAATCATACATTTAGCTTTATACAGATTCAAGACTAGATTATTTTTGTTAATCCAGTTTAATACCAGTTTCAATTTCCAAGAATAATATTGAACTCATCCACAGTAGTTGATGACGTATATAAGCCGTGGAATCATCAGCAAGCATAGCTAAACTGGCTTTCCTCATGACAAGTGGGCATATCATTAGTAAAAATAGAAGAGAGCAGTGGGCCCAGGCAGCTGCCCTGTGGGACACCATACTGCACCATTCATCATATCATTATTAAAAATTTAATAGAGCGGTGGGCTGAGACAGCTGCCCTGGGGCACACCATATTGCACCATTCTCATGGCAGAAAAACTACAGCTAAAATAAACTTTAGATAAATAACTCATCATTCAATTTAGGGCAGAACAACTAAATCCAATATGCATCTAGTTACTAGTTACGCTGCTGGCCAGTATGACTTACTATACCATAGTTGTTACGACTCAGTTATATAGCGTACTTGCATCGCGTCCCGCTCTTAAGCCATACCGAGATATACCTCATCTCATGTACCTATTGTACTCCATCAACGAAAAAACCAAATACACCCCTCACCTGCCAGGCCCCGCCCCTAGTGGCATGCTACTTAGTACTGGGCATGGCCACCACTCACTCTTCCTCTAATTTCGTTTCCATCATAGCGGATGCAAGTCGCCCTATGCAACTAGCTGTTCGAAAAGTTTAGATAATATTGAGTGCTTACCAAAGATTTGCCTACCCCTGAAATCTTCGCGGCATGTTCTGGCGGTTCTGCGACTCTGCAGCGGGATGCATTTTCCTTGTCTTGTTGACAGCAGACAGGGGACAGCGTGTGAGGTGTAGCTATCGAGCTACCTCGCACAAGGTAGGACTTACGCCACTAGGCATTATCGCTGGTGTTAGTAAATGCTGCTTGTTGTGAGTTGTATTTTGCGCCAGGGGCAGGATGTTTGGGTAAACGTCCCTCTAAGAGGTGGACGTTTCCCAGGCTGTCCTGGAGCGCGCTGCTAATACTAAAATGCTATAAATGCTGGGTCAATGTTCTACTGTTCCCCGCTGTGGGATGTCACTAGGCATGACAAATGCTGGCGTTTGTGATGTGCTCGGGTTGTCCCGAGAGACAACCGAGTGTGTATTGGCGCAAGCGGCGGGATATCTGGGTAAACGTTGTTGTTTTCCCCGTTATCCTGAAGCGCGCGGCTAACGCTATGCTATTTTTAGGCTACTGTTTCTATTCTGTCTCTCTGCTACGGGAATGTCTGTCTATACTACAGTTTTTCCCTCCTCCCAACCATTCATGCTGACGGTCAATCGGTGTCTACTGGGGGAGTAGTGCGGGGGGGGGGCTTTGTTTACCTTTATGGGTAAATGAGCTGAGGTCTAGGGCTGGTGTGCTGTTGTGAATATTATGAATGAATGCGGGACTGGTTCTCTCTGGTCCGCCTCCCCTTAACGTCGTGTGCATGGGTTTGCCCATTCTACAGTATGTTCGTGGTGTTAGTTCATTTATTCATTAACCCCTTCATGGTGCACACCACAGTGGAGGTTGCTGTTTGCTCCGTGTTGCATCAGTCCTTTGCTTTTGACATGTTGAAACAGTGCCCCGCCCAGCCGACGCCATGAGGTGGGTTGGCCCGGCGAGTGGCTGGTGGGCTGCTAAAGCCTGTACCGCCACGGTATGGAATTGGCAGCGATTAGTAACTGTGTTCGAATTGCTGTTTTTTCTATAAAAAAATGGTGTCTGGTGGCGGGGCCTTGAGGGCCAGCCGACGTCGACACATCGCGCGAGGTTGTTGACGTTATTAGCTTTGACCTAGCCGCAAGCTATAACCGCTCAGGGCTCCCCTCTCCGCAGAGGATTTTTGTCTTCCGCTGGAGCGCAGGCGGTATTGTCCTAGGCCCCACACCGCCTCACGCCGCGCAGCCAGAAGAAGAGAGAGCACGGCCTCGTCAGCGGCGATGACGAGGCCCTCGACAGGCGGCCATGTTTTCCCCCGCCAGAGGTATCCTGGGCATTGAATCGACAGGTGTCCACAAGGCCGACAGCCTTGGCGGCCGAGGGATCGGCCATGTTGGATGGGCTCGGTTTGGAATATACAAGCCGCCGCCGTCCTGCCGCGAGCAGCCCGCTCTCCGATCACTCCCTCCCCCAACACCAGCGGAAAAAGGGGGCTCTGATTGTTTCCTTTGGCTGCGGGCCGCGTGCCTTCATTGAAGCTCGTGCAGCCCCACTTTTCGCTTCTCATGGGGACAGGGGCTGAAACCCAGTTGATGGCTGAGCCTGGATCTGTCCGTGAGAATGTTGTGCTGTCAAGCGGCTCCCACACCATAAGCTGTGTTGGTTGAGCCTGGTGTTACGTCTGTCAACTATAAGTGTTGTCAGCAGGGGGGCTTGAAACCTTTTTGAGGCACACAGTGCGGGCTTCCCCGACCTCGCCTTCGCCAGGCCAGGTATCATGTTGGTGCCTCCCACTCCCGCGAGATCGGCAGTGGTCTGAAAAGAAGAGGTGCGTGTGATTTAGGTGGTAGTAATATCACTGCAGGGCTACGGTGTGTAGGAACCCATGGGGTCCTCACGCCTTGCATGTCCGGCTGCAGAACAACTCCTCAGCATGTTCTGGAGGGGTGTTCAGTGGGGGGGCTTTTGTCACCTAGATTGATGTCAGCTTCCCCCGTATCAAACCGGCCCTTTCTGTCGGGGTCCCCCCTTGGGTGCGATTGCCTCGTGGGTAGTGTCAGGTTCCGACCCGACTCCACGGAACGCTCTGCTCGCAAGGGTCCAGGGTTGGCTACGCACAGCGGGTGGGACCGGGCCGACTATCTACAGTTCCTGGCGGACCTGCGCCACATGGCGGCGGGTGCGTTGGGAGTGTCATCACATATGACTACGGTAGTACCATATGTCGAGGTGGATGGAGAGAACGCTGAGGCGGGGACTTGTATTTACACAACCCCACCCGTTTTCGGGTTTGGTACAGCCCCTATTGTCAGGGTCACCAGCAGTGACAGCTCTGGTCAACGAGATGCAATCTCTGTGGATGAAGCAAGCCATCGTCGTGGCGTTTTCCTCCCGGTGTTCTCTGGTGCCTGAGAAATCGGGAGGGGGGGTGTCAGACCCATGCTGGACCTGTCCCATGGGAAGGTTCAGCATTTTTTGGATCGTCTCCTACCTGTTGAACACTGTCAGTTGGGGGTCTGGTTCTCCTCCATAGACCTGTAGGATGCGTATTCGCATCTCCGATCTTCCATCCTAGGGCTTACCTACGCTTCCTTTGCAGGGTTAGTGTATGAGTACCAGAGGCTGCCGTTCGGTTTTCTCTGGCTCCCCGCATCTTCACCAAGTGTACTGGGGCCTCTGCGTCGTCAGGGGTTACGAAGTGTATTCTGCCCTGACGACGTTCTGGTCCTTGGCGGTCAAGGTGGATCGTCGGGTCTCGTACCAGGCAGGTTCCTGCCAGCCTGGGGTTTGCTGTAGACTGGAAGTAGAGTACTCCTCTTCCCAGTCAACGGTTGGAGTGCTATGGGCATCCCTCTCGGAGCGTGTTGTCGACACGCTCGGGAGGTTCCGTCCTAGGACGGTTACGGCGCTGTCCGTGATACGCCTGCTCGGTATGATGGCATCTGCTCATTCCATGGTCCCTCTTGGCCTCCTCTTCACCCCAGGAGGGGGTTACGGAGGTGGGTTTTCCAGTATGGAAATAGACCCGGTGAGAGGCAAGTGGAAGCGGCTAAGGTTCCCGTATCAGTACTGGGGGACTTCGCCCTGGGGGGTTCCTCACCAGGGGGGTCCCCATGGGGAGTAGGCTGTCACACGTCACGTTTTTCACCAACGCCTCCCTCGCTGGAGACGCATCAGGCCAACGCAGTAGGGGGCAGCTGGCAAACCATGCTGCCCGGTCTGCGCTACGTTCAATGTGTTGGTATTGAAAGCGGTCCTTCTGGTCCTCAAACGGTGTTGATCAGGACGGACAATACGACGTCAGTGTCGTATATCGACAGACAGGGAGGAGTACGCTCCCCCCGTCTGCACCGGGCGACGGGCGGCTGGCTATGGGCGTCCTCCATCTGCGTGGCCTGAGGGCTCCCCACATCCCCGGCAGGGTGAATGTGGGTACAGGTGTAATGTCGCGGGGCGGTCCTCATCCTGACGGGTGGGGATTACGTCCGGACATAGCCAGGCAGGTCTGGGACCGATGCCATGCTGCCTGGGATTCTTTCCCCATACATCTGTTAGGTCAGTTGGTGGGACGGGTACGTTGAGGAGCGCATGTCCTTGCTCCTGATTGCGCCGGACCGAGGCGCAGCTGTGTGGTTCCCGATCCTGATCCAGCTACTGGTAGCTCCGCCATGGCCTATTCCTTGGTCAGCGAAGGCCCTCACTCAAGCACACGGGTCGCTGTTCAGCACCCGGTGTTGTGCCAACGTCTGATGGTTTGGCTGGTGAGAGGGTAAGTCTGGAGAGGATGGACCCTTCTGTGGTTGATACCATCCGGAATGCGCATGCTCCCTCCACTGTCGCGCTTACGCGGGCAGATGGCGTATGTTCCAAGAGTGGTGTAAGGCGGGGGGCAGGGACCGGTGTCCTGCCCCCTGGATACTGTCCTTGTTACCTCCAGTCTCTCCTTGATAGACTGTCGGCTTCGACGGTGAGGGTATATGCAGCAGCTATATCCTCTTATCATGAGGGATTTGAGGGTGATGTTTTGTTCAGCCACCCTCTTGTGAAGCGGTTCCTGCTTGGCGCCCGACGCGTTAAGCCGGTAAAACGCTCTTTGGCTCCGAGTTGGGATCTTCAATTGGTCCTCGTCGGTTGTCCTTGGCCCCGTTTGAGCCTCTTGAGCAAGCGCCGTTGGAACAGCTGTCGTTCAAGACCGCGTTCTTGCTGGCCGTCACCTCCGCTGAACGCGTGGGTGTGCTTTGTGCTCTCTCTGTACGACCAGAGTGCCTGTCTTTCGTTCCGATTGCGGTGCCACTCTGCGCCCTAATCCTGCCTTCGTGCCTAAAAATATCTGGAGTTCCTTCCGCTCCAGGGATATTGTGGTTCAGGCGTTTCATCCACCTCCTCACGCTAGTGAGTTGGAGGCGGGCCTTCACCTGTCATGTCCGGTCCGTGCTTGGGGATTTACCTCAGCCGTACTCAGGGCCTCAGGGCTACCGATCAGCTTTTTGTCTGTTATGGTGGTTCTCGTGCCGGTAAGGCACTATCGAAACAGCGCCTGTCCCATTGGTTGTGCGAGGGCATTGCCCTCTGCTACACGTTGGCCGGGCTGGATCCCCCTGGGGGCGTCAGGGCGCACTCCACTCGTGGGGTGGCGGCCTCTGCCGCTCTGCTGGGTGGGGCCTCGGTGGAGGACATCTGTGCTGCAGCTTCATGGTCCTCCCCGGGTCCCTTCGTAAGGTTTTACCTCATGGACATGACCGGGGGTTCTGTCTCCCAGGCGGTTCTGAGGTCTGTGGCCTCTCCTGCTTCCCGTCCTTTGGTGGGGTAGCAGGGGTGTGTGGGTATGGGCCACAGTGTGTTGTGTCACACGTGGTTCCGCCTGTGATGTGTGTTCAAGGGGTTCTAGTTCCCTCTTGTTCGCACTCTCGTCTTGACTGCGCCCCCTCTTCATTAGGAAGGATGGGGTGACGGGACTCCCCTTCCCCCTTGATGTGGGCTTACGGGTCCTCAGGGGGTGCATCTGTCGGGCCTCACGTCCGCTCTACCCCATATCTCGGTATGGCTTAAGAGCGGGACGCGATGCAAGTACGCTATATAACGACAGGTTATGTATATAACCTAGTTATATGAGTATTGGCTAAGCGTCCCGCTCTTAGCGTGCCCTGAGTTCCCTTGGGGAAACTTTTCTTTGGAAACGATTTTTTCTGAGGAAGAGTGAGTGGTGGCCATGCCCAGTACTAAGTAGCACGCCACTAGGGGCGGGGCCTGGCAGGTGAGGGGTGTATTTGGTTTTTTCGTTGATGGAGTACAATAGGTTCCAGAGATGAGGTATATCTCGGTATGGCTTAAGAGCGGGACGCTTAGCCAGTACTCATATAACTAGGTTATATACATAACCTGTCGGTAGGTGTGTTGAACCCAAATGCAGTACAGAAGAAAGGTGCGGAGACGGTAGTTGCTCTTCTCACCAAAAACAGTGTGTCCTTTTATTTTTGAAACATCAACAGCGATACTGGTATTATACAAAAGGAAAAAGAAACTAAATAATAATTAAACAATAATCAAAAACATGGCAGCCGCATCCTCCAGGCCTGGAGCGACACGACTTTCCGTAGACAGCTACTCACGGTAATGTTAGATGAAGAACTGACAAATGAGAGAATAAACACAAGGCCATTATAAAGAGAGTCAAACACACAGCAGGCGTCAATCAGCAATCAGGACAACCTGGAAGAATAGAGAGGGTGAAATACTCCAGGGTGGCGCTAGGGCCCCGTTCCCCGTACCTGGATAACTGAGTTAGCCGGATAACTTTCGGTCAAGTCTGACTTAAGGACCTTCCTGTTCCCCGAAGCTGGATTGTCTAAATCACCATGACAACAGATCAAAAAGTTTGAGCCTGGTCGAGAGCAGGGTTTAAGTTCAAGTTAGCCGGATGAACCATCGCCACGCCCCCGCAAAGAAATGACAGCTCGTTTCCTGAAATTATTCCCACAGTCTACGATCTGCATTATATCATTCTGAATTACGTTTTTGTGCTCCATTCTTCCAGAGGGGGCTTTTGAAATGTAAAATAGACCCAAAATGCTGATACTAAATTCACTTTGTCCTAAATAATGCACGTTATATACCGTGGCGCTCGCTCGGTGCGATGTACACATTATGTGGTTATTTTAATTGTTACTGGGATTAAGATGTCTGATGAGATGCGCTGTTTGACGGATTTGAGAAATTGAATGAGCCGTTGACGTCACATTAATTAATGAGAATAAAGAGATAAAACTTCATTCAAAATAAAGAATATTCTAAACACGGGTCTCTCGTTCATTAATGTATAAACAATGAATTTATCCCATCTGGCACAGTGGCGCAGCGGTAGTGCTCAATCCTGGCAACCCGGCGACCGGTGTTCGAAACCCTGTGTTTCCAATATAATTTTTTGGAATATAATATTAATGATTATACGCCAAAGTAGCCTAGTTTTAAGTTAAAATATTATAAATCTACATGCATTGAGGATGTCATTCTTTATATAGCTCTCAACGTGCACCAAATTGAATTATTCCTACATCGCAAAAAGAAGGAAAAGACTAGGTTTCGAACCCCGGTCGTCTGCGTGAAAGTCAAAAGAAGAACCCGTTACACCACAGTGGAGATAAGTAAAAGATCGACCATACATCAATCAATGGGTAAGAGAGCCGTATCGTTATTCTGTATAACAGTTTAACTAATTATTTTCACTAGCAAGATCTCATTTGATTATTCAATCCAGCAGGCAAGTTTAAAGAAATATAATCTGATTGATTGAGGTAATGAGGGACTTAAAATTAGCCTATAGATAACGCATTTAACTTGTCGGCGAGGCGATTGAGCCGTACTGCAATATGTTAATAAAGTTTTAAATCAATTAATCAATCAATGCCGCTAGAGAATCAGGATCTCTGCTATCGATACGTGCTGGCTTTTCAACTGGAGCGGCCGCGCGCACTTATCCTGGGTCTCAAGTCTGGTTTGAGTTAACGAGACTGAATCCACCTTCGAGGAACAGGAAAATCCCGGCTTCAAACATCGGGGTAACTGAATCTGGATAATGACATCTTGATCGACTTAGTTGAACCAGGTACGGGGAATAGGGCCAGGAGCTTTTACTCCTAGAGAGAGTAAAAGACCCAAACGTTACAATAGTGTATTTATACCTGTATCACTGTACAAATTAATACTACAACTCTGTACATACATCTGATTATAACTATACTCAGTAGTACTCATTTATATACTATATACCCAGTTTATTCACCTGTATTTTGTATATTACTATTGCACTTTATTGTTATATTTGCACTCTGGTTGGATGCCAAACCTCTTTTTGTTGTACTGTACTTGTGCTGTATGTTGACAATACATTTTAATCTAATCTAATTGAATTTAATCTAAACTCACACATTTACAGAAATGTTGATTAATATGTACTGTCCTTTTTAAATAAACCGAAACTGAAACTGAATTACATCATTTAAAACCCTCCAGAGTGTCTCTCCATCGCAGCAAGATAAGAGAACGGTACGATTTCCAATCAGCCTTATTGCCGAACCATATTGACACTTTCCTCGTTTCATCCTCTGAGTCACGGAGGCGTTCAGCTCCTCATCCAGCCAAGGTGACTTTCTTGCTCTAACCGTGGATTTCCTTATCTAGGGGTCTATTTATCGGCCACCTCTAAAAACAATTTAGTAAATAGTTCAAGTGCTTCCTCAGCATTATTTATTTCACACGCCGTGTCCCATTGTACCATATTTATGTCCCTAATAAAGTCATTCTCACAGAAGGATGTATTCCCGCCGTCTTGAGCTTCCTCGTCCCGTTCTGTGTGGACGTACAGCTAGAGGACAAGACGAGACAAGAGAGGGTCTCTGTGTGGACATACAGATAGAGGACAAGACGAGACAAGAGAGGGGCTCTGTGTGGACATACAGCTAGAGGACAAGACGAGACAAGAGAGGGTCTCTGTGTGGACATACAGCTAGAGGACAAGATGAGACAAGAGAGGGTCTCTGTGTGGACATACAGCTAGAGGACAAGACGAGACAAGAGAGGGTCTCTGTGTGGACATACAGCTAGAGGACAAGATGAGACAAGAGAGGGTCTCTGTGTGGACATACAACTAGAGGACAAGACGAGACAAGAGAGGGTCTCTGTGTGGACATACAGCTAGAGGACAAGACGAGACAAGAGAGGGTCTCTGTGTGGACATACAGCTAGAGGACAAGACGAGACAACAGAGGGTCTCTGTGTGGACATACAGCTAGAGGACAAGACGAGACAAGAGAGGGTCTCTGTGTGGACATACAGCTAGAGGACAAGACGAGACAAGAGAGGGTCTCTGTGTGGACGTACAGCCAGAGGACAAGACGAGACAACAGAGGGGCTCTGTGTGGACATACAGCTAGAGGACAAGAGGAGACAACAGAGGGTCTCTGTGTGGACATACAGCTAGAGGACAAGACGAGACAAGAGAGGGGCTCTGTGTGGACATACAGCTAGAGGACAAGACGAGACAAGAGAGGGTCTCTGTGTGGACGTACAGCTAGAGGACAAGACGAGACAAGAGAGGGTCTCTGTGTGGACATACAGCTAGAGGACAAGACGAGACAAGAGAGGGTCTCTGTGTGGACATACAGCTAGAGGACAAGACGAGACAAGAGAGGGTCTCTGTGTGGACATACAGCTAGAGGACAAGACGAGACAAGAGAGGGTCTCTGTGTGGACATACAGATAGAGGACAAGACGAGACAAGAGAGGGTCTCTGTGTGGACATACAGCTAGAGGACAAGACGAGACAAGAGAGGGTCTCTGTGTGGACATACAGCTAGAGGACAAGACGAGACAGGAGAGGGTCTCTGTGTGGACATACAGCTAGAGGACAAGACGAGACAAGAGAGGGTCTCTGTGTGGACATACAGCTAGAGGACAAGAGGAGACAAGAGAGGGTCTCTGTGTGGACATACAGCTAGAGGACAAGACGAGACAAGAGAGGGTCTCTGTGTGGACATACAGCTAGAGGACAAGACGAGACAACAGAGGGTCTCTGTGTGGACATACAGCCAGAGGACAAGACGAGACAAGAGAGGGTCTCTGTGTGGACGTACAGCTAGAGGACAAGACGAGACAAGAGAGGGGCTCTGTGTGGACATACAGCTAGAGGACAAGAGGAGACAAGAGAGGGTCTCTGTGTGGACATACAGCTAGAGGACAAGCCGAGAGAGGGTCTCTGTGTGGACATACAGCTAGAGGACAAGACGAGACAAGAGAGGGGCTCTGTGTGGACATACAGCTAGAGGACAAGACGAGACAAGAGAGGGTCTCTGTGTGGACGTACAGCTAGAGGACAAGACGAGACAAGAGAGGGGCTCTGTGTGGACGTATAGCTAGAGGACAAGACGAGACAAGAGTGGGGCTCTGTGTGGACATACAGCTAGAGGACAAGACAAGAGAGGGTCTCTGTGTGGACATACAGCTAGAGGACAAGACAAGAGAGGGTCTCTGTGTGGACATACAGCTAGAGGACAAGACGAGACAAGAGAGGGTCTCTGTGTGGACATACAGCTAGAGGACAAGACAAGAGAGGGTCTCTGTGTGGACGTACAGCTAGAGGACAAGACGAGACAAGAGAGGGTCTTTGTGTGGACGTACAGCTAGAGGACAAGAGGAGACAAGAGAGGGTCTCTGTGTGGACATACAGCCAGAGGACAAGAGGAGACAAGAGAGGGTCTCTGTGTGGACATACAGCCAGAGGACAAGACGAGACAAGAGAGGGTCTCTGTGTGGACATACAGCTAGAGGACAAGACGAGACAAGAGAGGGGCTCTGTGTGGACATACAGCTAGAGGACAAGACGAGACAAGAGAGGGGCTCTGTGTGGACATACAGCTAGAGGACAAGACGAGACAAGAGAGGGTCACTGTGTGGACATACAGCTAGAGGACAAGAGGAGACAAGAGAGGGTCTCTGTGTGGACATACAGCTAGAGGACAAGACGAGACAAGAGAGGGTCTCTGTGTGGACATACAGCTAGAGGACAAGACGAGACAAGAGAGGGTCTCTGTGTGGACGTACAGCCAGAGGACAAGACGAGACAAGAGAGGGTCTCTGTGTGGACATACAACTAGAGGACAAGACGAGACAAGAGAGGGTCTCTGTGTGGACATACAACTAGAGGACAAGACGAGACAAGAGAGGGTCTCTGTGTGGACGTACAGCTAGAGGACAAGACGAGACAAGAGAGAGTCTCTGTGTGGACATACAGCTAGAGGACAAGACGAGACAAGAGAGGGTCTCTGTGTGGAGATACAGCTAGAGGACAAGACGAGACAAGAGAGGGTCTCTGTGTGGACATACAGCTAGAGGACAAGACGAGACAAGAGAGGGGCTCTGTGTGGACATACAGCTAGAGGACAAGACGAGACAAGAGAGGGTCTCTGTGTGGACGTACAGCTAGAGGACAAGACGAGACAAGAGAGGGTCTCTGTGTGGACATACAGCTAGAGGACAAGACGAGACAAGAGAGGGTCTCTGTGTGGACATACAGCTAGAGGACAAGACGAGACAAGAGAGGGTCTCTGTGTGGACGTACAGCTAGAGGACAAGACGAGACAAGAGAGGGTCTCTGTGTGGACATACAGCTAGAGGACAAGACGAGACAAGAGAGGGTCTCTGTGTGGACATACAGCTAGAGGACAAGACGAGACAAGAGAGGGTCTCTGTGTGGACATACAGCTAGAGGACAAGACGAGACAAGAGAGGGTCTCTGTGTGGACATACAGCTAGAGGACAAGACGAGACAACAGAGGGTCTCTGTGTGGACATACAGCTAGAGGACAAGACGAGACAAGAGAGGGGCTCTGTGTGGACATACAGCTAGAGGACAAGACGAGAGAGGGTCTCTGTGTGGACGTACAGCTAGAGGACAAGACGAGACAAGAGAGGGTCTCTGTGTGGACGTACAGCTAGAGGACAAGACGAGACAAGAGAGGGGCTCTGTGTGGACATACAGCTAGAGGACAAGACGAGACAAGAGAGGGGCTCTGTGTGGACGTACAGCTAGAGGACAAGACGAGACAAGAGAGGGGCTCTGTGTGGACATACAGCTAGAGGACAAGACGAGACAAGAGAGGGGCTCTGTGTGGACGTACAGCTAGAGGACAAGACGAGACAAGAGAGGGGCTCTGTGTGGACATACAGCTAGAGGACAAGACGAGACAAGAGAGGGTCTCTGTGTGGACATACAGCTAGAGGACAAGACGAGACAACAGAGGGGCTCTGTGTGGACGTACAGCTAGAGGACAAGACGAGACAAGAGAGGGTCTCTGTGTGGACATACAGCTAGAGGACAAGACGAGACAAGAGAGGGTCTCTGTGTGGACGTACAGCTAGAGGACAAGACGAGACAAGAGAGGGGCTCTGTGTGGACATACAGCTAGAGGACAAGACGAGACAAGAGAGGGTCTCTGTGTGGACATACAGCTAGAGGACAAGACGAGACAACAGAGGGTCTCTGTGTGGACGTACAGCTAGAGGACAAGACGAGACAAGAGAGGGTCTCTGTGTGGACGTACAGCTAGAGGACAAGACGAGACAAGAGAGGGTCTCTGTGTGGACATACAGCTAGAGGACAAGACGAGACAAGAGAGGGTCTCTGTGTGGACGTACAGCCAGAGGACAAGACGAGACAAGAGAGGGTCTCTGTGTGGACATACAGCTAGAGGACAAGACGAGACAAGAGAGGGTCTCTGTGTGGACATACAGCTAGAGGACAAGACGAGACAAGAGAGGGGCTCTGTGTGGACATACAGCTAGAGGACAAGACGAGACAAGAGAGGGTCTCTGTGTGGACGTACAGCTAGAGGACAAGACGAGACAAGAGAGGGTCTCTGTGTGGACGTACAGCTAGAGGACAAGACGAGACAAGAGAGGGGCTCTGTGTGGACATACAGCTAGAGGACAAGAGGAGACAAGAGAGGGTCTCTGTGTGGACGTACAGCTAGAGGACAAGACGAGACAAGAGAGGGTCTCTGTGTGGACATACAGCCAGAGGACAAGACGAGACAAGAGAGGGTCTCTGTGTTGACATACAGCTAGAGGACAAGACGAGACAAGAGAGGGTCTCTGTGTGGACATACAGCTAGAGGACAAGACGAGACAAGAGAGGGTCTCTGTGTGGACATACAGCTAGAGGACAAGACGAGACAAGAGAGGGTCTCTGTGTGGACATACAGCTAGAGGACAAGAGGAGACAAGAGGCTCTGTGTGGACATACAGCTAGAGGACAAGACGAGACAAGAGAGGGTCTCTGTGTGGACGTACAGCTAGAGGACAAGACGAGACAAGAGAGGGTCTCTGTGTGGACATACAGCCAGAGGACAAGACGAGACAAGAGAGGGTCTCTGTGTGGACATACAGCTAGAGGACAAGACGAGACAAGAGAGGGTCTCTGTGTGGACATACAGCTAGAGGACAAGAGGAGACAAGAGGCTCTGTGTGGACATACAGCTAGAGGACAAGACGAGACAAGAGAGGGTCTCTGTGTGGACATACAGCTAGAGGACAAGACGAGACAAGAGAGGGGCTCTGTGTGGACATACAGCTAGAGGACAAGATGAGACAAGAGAGGGTCTCTGTGTGGACGTACAGCTAGAGGATAAGACGAGACAACAGAGGGTCTCTGTGTGGACATACAGCTAGAGGACAAGACGAGACAAGAGAGGGTCTCTGTGTGGACATACAGCTAGAGGACAAGACGAGACAAGAGAGGGTCTCTGTGTGGAGATACAGAGAGAGGACAAGACGAGACAAGAGAGGGGCTCTGTGTGGACGTACATCTAGAGGACAAGACGAGACAAGAGAGGGGCTCTGTGTGGACATACAGCTAGAGGACAAGACGAGACAAGAGAGGGTCTCTGTGTGGACATACAGCTAGAGGACAAGACGAGACAAGAGAGGGTCTCTGTGTGGACATACAGCTAGAGGACAAGACGAGACAAGAGAGGGTCTCTGTGTGGACATACAGCTAGAGGACAAGACGAGACAAGAGAGGGTCTCTGTGTGGACATACAGCTAGAGGACAAGACGAGACAAGAGAGGGTCTCTGTGTGGACATACAGCTAGAGGACAAGACGAGACAAGAGAGGGGCTCTGTGTGGACATACAGCTAGAGGACAAGACGAGACAAGAGAGGGTCTCTGTGTGGACATACAGCCAGAGGACAAGACGAGACAACAGAGGGTCTGGTCTCTGTGTGGACATACAGCTAGAGGACAAGATGAGACAACAGAGGGTCTCTGTGAGGACATACAGCTAGAGGACAAGACGAGACAAGAGAGGGTCTCTGTGTGGACATACAGCTAGAGGACAAGACGAGACAAGAGAGGGTCTCTGTGTGGACATACAGCCAGAGGACAAGACGAGACAACAGAGGGTCTCTGTGTGGACATACAGCTAGAGGACAAGACGAGACAACAGAGGGTCTCTGTGTGGACGTACAGCTAGAGGACAAGACGAGACAAGAGAGGGTCTCTGTGTGGACATACAGCTAGAGGACAAGACGAGACAAGAGAGGGGCTCTGTGTGGACATACAGCTAGAGGACAAGACGAGACAAGAGAGGGTCTCTGTGTGGACATACAGCTAGAGGACAAGACGAGACAAGAGAGGGTCTCTGTGTGGACATACAGCTAGAGGACAAGACGAGACAAGAGAGGGTCTCTGTGTGGACATACAGCTAGAGGACAAGACGAGACAACAGAGGGTCTCTGTGTGGACATACAGCTAGAGGACAAGACGAGACAAGAGAGGGTCTCTGTGTGGACATAAAGCTAGAGGACAAGACGAGACAACAGAGGGTCTCTGTGTGGACATACAGCTAGAGGACAAGACGAGACAACAGAGGGTCTCTGTGTGGACGTACAGCTAGAGGACAAGACGAGACAAGAGAGGGTCTCTGTGTGGACATACAGCTAGAGGACAAGACGAGACAAGAGAGGGGCTCTGTGTGGACATACAGCTAGAGGACAAGACGAGACAAGAGATGGTCTCTGTGTGGACATACAGCTAGAGGACAAGACGAGACAAGAGAGGGGCTCTGTGTGGACATACAGCTAGAGGACAAGACGAGACAAGAGAGGGTCTCTGTGTGGACATACAGCTAGAGGACAAGACGAGACAAGAGAGGGTCTCTGTGTGGACATACAGCCAGAGGACAAGACGAGACAAGAGAGGGGCTCTGTGTGGACATACAGCTAGAGGACAAGACGAGACAACAGAGGGTCTCTGTGTGGACATACAGCTAGAGGACAAGACGAGACAAGAGAGGGTCTCTGTGTGGACATACAGCTAGAGGACAAGACGAGACAAGAGAGGGTCTCTGTGTGGACATACAGCTAGAGGACAAGACGAGACAAGAGAGGGTCTCTGTGTGGACATACAGCTAGAGGACAAGACGAGACAAGAGAGGGTCTCTGTGTGGACATACAGCTAGAGGACAAGACGAGACAAGAGAGGGTCTCTGTGTGGACGTACAGCTAGAGGACAAGACGAGACAAGAGAGGGTCTCTGTGTGGACATACAGCTAGAGGACAAGACGAGACAAGAGAGGGTCTCTGTGTGGACATACAGCTAGAGGACGAGACAACAGAGGGTCTCTGTGTGGACATACAGCTAGAGGACAAGACGAGACAGGAGAGGGTCTCTGTGTGGACATACAGCTAGAGGACAAGACGAGACAAGAGAGGGTCTCTGTGTGGACGTACAGCTAGAGGACAAGACGAGACAAGAGAGGGTCTCTGTGTGGACGTACAGCTAGAGGACAAGACGAGACAAGAGAGGGTCTCTGTGTGGACATACAGCTAGAGGACAAGACGAGACAACAGAGGGTCTCTGTGTGGACATACAGCTAGAGGACAAGACGAGACAAGAGAGGGTCTCTGTGTGGACATACAGCCAGAGGACAAGACGAGACAAGAGAGGGTCTCTGTGTGGACATACAGCTAGAGGACAAGACGAGACAACAGAGGGTCTCTGTGTGGACATACAGCTAGAGGACAAGACGAGACAAGAGAGGGTCTCTGTGTGGACATACAGCTAGAGGACAAGACGAGACAAGAGAGGGTCTCTGTGTGGACATACAGCTAGAGGACAAGACGAGACAAGAGAGGGTCTCTGTGTGGACATACAGCTAGAGGACAAGACGAGACAAGAGAGGGTCTCTGTGTGGACATACAGCTAGAGGACAAGACGAGACAAGAGAGGGTCTCTGTGTGGACATACAGCTAGAGGACAAGACGAGACAAGAGAGGGTCTCTGTGTGGACATACAGCTAGAGGACAAGACGAGACAAGAGAGGGTCTCTGTGTGGACGTACAGCTAGAGGACAAGACGAGACAAGAGAGGCGCTCTGTGTGGACATACAGCTAGAGGACAAGACGAGACAAGAGAGGGGCTCTGTGTGGACATACAGCTAGAGGACAAGACGAGACAAGAGAGGGGCTCTGTGTGGACATACAGCTAGAGGACAAGACGAGACAAGAGTGGGTCTCTGTGTGGACATACAGCTAGAGGACAAGATGAGACAAGAGAGGGGCTCTGTATGGACATACAGCTAGAGGACAAGACGAGACAAGAGAGGGTCTCTGTGTGGACGTACAGCTAGAGGACAAGACGAGACAAGAGAGGGTCTCTGTGTGGACATACAGCTAGAGGACAAGACGAGACAACAGAGGGTCTCTGTGTGGACATACAGCTAGAGGACAAGACGAGACAAGAGAGGGTCTCTGTGAGGACATACAGCTAGAGGACAAGACGAGACAACAGAGGGGCTCTGTGTGGACATACAGCTAGAGGACAAGACGAGACAAGAGAGGGGCTCTGTGTGGACATACAGCTAGAGGACAAGACGAGACAAGAGAGGGTCTCTGTGTGGACGTACAGCTAGAGGACAAGACGAGACAAGAGAGGGTCTCTGTGTGGACATACAGCTAGAGGACAAGACGAGACAAGAGAGGGTCTCTGTGTGGACATACAGCTAGAGGACAAGACGAGACAAGAGAGGGTCTCTGTGTGGACATACAGCTAGAGGACAAGACGAGACAAGAGAGGGTCTCTGTGTGGACATACAGCTAGAGGACAAGAGGAGACAAGAGAGGGGCTCTGTGTGGACGTACAGCTAGCGGACAAGACGAGACAAGAGAGGGGCTCTGTGTGGACGTACAGCTAGAGGACAAGACGAGACAAGAGAGGGTCTCTGTGTGGACGTACAGCTAGAGGACAAGACGAGACAAGAGAGGGTCTCTGTGTGGACATACAGCTAGAGGACAAGAGGAGACAAGAGAGGGGCTCTGTGTGGACGTACAGCTAGAGGACAAGACGAGACAAGAGAGGGGCTCTGTGTGGACGTACAGCTAGAGGACAAGACGAGACAACAGAGGGTCTCTGTGTGGACATACAGCTAGAGGACAAGACGAGACAACAGAGGGTCTCTGTGTGGACATATAGCTAGAGGACAAGACGAGACAAGAGAGGGTCTCTGTGTGGACATACAGCTAGAGGACAAGACGAGACAACAGAGGGTCTCTGTGTGGACATACAGCTAGAGGACAAGACGAGACAAGAGAGGGTCTCTGTGTGGAGATACAGCTAGAGGACAAGACGAGACAAGAGAGGGGCTCTGTGTGGACATACAGCTAGAGGACAAGACGAGACAAGAGAGGGTCTCTGTGTGGACATACAGCTAGAGGACAAGACGAGACAAGAGAGGGTCTCTGTGAGGACATACAGCTAGAGGACAAGACGAGACAACAGAGGGGCTCTGTGTGGACATACAGCTAGAGGACAAGACGAGACAAGAGAGGGGCTCTGTGTGGACATACAGCTAGAGGACAAGACGAGACAAGAGAGGGTCTCTGTGTGGACGTACAGCTAGAGGACAAGACGAGACAAGAGAGGGTCTCTGTGTGGACATACAGCTAGAGGACAAGACGAGACAAGAGAGGGTCTCTGTGTGGACATACAGCTAGAGGACAAGACGAGACAAGAGAGGGTCTCTGTGTGGACATACAGCTAGAGGACAAGACGAGACAAGAGAGGGTCTCTGTGTGGACATACAGCTAGAGGACAAGAGGAGACAAGAGAGGGGCTCTGTGTGGACGTACAGCTAGCGGACAAGACGAGACAAGAGAGGGGCTCTGTGTGGACGTACAGCTAGAGGACAAGACGAGACAAGAGAGGGTCTCTGTGTGGACGTACAGCTAGAGGACAAGACGAGACAAGAGAGGGTCTCTGTGTGGACATACAGCTAGAGGACAAGAGGAGACAAGAGAGGGGCTCTGTGTGGACGTACAGCTAGCGGACAAGACGAGACAAGAGAGGGTCTCTGTGTGGACGTACAGCTAGAGGACAAGACGAGACAAGAGAGGGGCTCTGTGTGGACATACAGCTAGAGGACAAGAGGAGACAAGAGAGGGTCTCTGTGTGGACATACAGCTAGAGGACAAGACGAGACAAGAGAGGGTCTCTGTGTGGACATACAGATAGAGGACAAGAGGAGACAAGAGAGGGTCTCTGTGTGGACATACAGCTAGAGGACAAGACGAGACAAGAGAGGGTCTCTGTGTGGACATACAGCTAGAGGACAAGACGAGACAAGAGAGGGTCTCTGTGTGGACATACAGCTAGAGGACAAGAGGAGACAAGAGAGGGGCTCTGTGTGGACGTACAGCTAGAGGACAAGACGAGACAAGAGAGGGGCTCTGTGTGGACGTACAGCTAGAGGACAAGACGAGACAAGAGAGGGTCTCTGTGTGGACGTACAGCTAGAGGACAAGACGAGACAAGAGAGGGTCTCTGTGTGGACGTACAGCTAGCGGACAAGACGAGACAAGAGAGGCGCTCTGTGTGGACATACAGCTAGAGGACAAGACGAGACAAGAGAGGGGCTCTGTGTGGACATACAGCTAGAGGACAAGACGAGACAAGAGAGGGGCTCTGTGTGGACATACAGCTAGAGGACAAGACGAGACAAGAGTGGGTCTCTGTGTGGACATACAGCTAGAGGACAAGATGAGACAAGAGAGGGGCTCTGTATGGACATACAGCTAGAGGACAAGACGAGACAAGAGAGGGTCTCTGTGTGGACGTACAGCTAGAGGACAAGACGAGACAAGAGAGGGTCTCTGTGTGGACATACAGCTAGAGGACAAGACGAGACAACAGAGGGTCTCTGTGTGGACATACAGCTAGAGGACAAGACGAGACAAGAGAGGGTCTCTGTGTGGACATACAGCTAGAGGACAAGACGAGACAACAGAGGGGCTCTGTGTGGACATACAGCTAGAGGACAAGACGAGACAAGAGAGGGGCTCTGTGTGGACATACAGCTAGAGGACAAGACGAGACAAGAGAGGGTCTCTGTGTGGACGTACAGCTAGAGGACAAGACGAGACAAGAGAGGGTCTCTGTGTGGACATACAGCTAGAGGACAAGACGAGACAAGAGAGGGTCTCTGTGTGGACATACAGCTAGAGGACAAGACGAGACAAGAGAGGGTCTCTGTGTGGACATACAGCTAGAGGACAAGACGAGACAAGAGAGGGTCTCTGTGTGGACATACAGCTAGAGGACAAGAGGAGACAAGAGAGGGGCTCTGTGTGGACGTACAGCTAGCGGACAAGACGAGACAAGAGAGGGTCTCTGTGTGGACGTACAGCTAGAGGACAAGACGAGACAAGAGAGGGTCTCTGTGTGGACATACAGCTAGAGGACAAGAGGAGACAAGAGAGGGGCTCTGTGTGGACGTACAGCTAGAGGACAAGACGAGACAAGAGAGGGGCTCTGTGTGGACGTACAGCTAGAGGACAAGACGAGACAACAGAGGGTCTCTGTGTGGACATACAGCTAGAGGACAAGACGAGACAACAGAGGGTCTCTGTGTGGACATACAGCCAGAGGACAAGACGAGACAAGAGAGGGGCTCTGTGTGGACGTACAGCTAGAGGACAAGACGAGACAACAGAGGGTCTCTGTGTGGACATACAGCTAGAGGACAAGACGAGACAACAGAGGGGCTCTGTGTGGACATACAGCTAGAGGACAAGACGAGACAAGAGAGGGGCTCTGTGTGGACATACAGCTAGAGGACAAGACGAGACAAGAGAGGGTCTCTGTGTGGACGTACAGCTAGAGGACAAGACGAGACAACAGAGGGGCTCTGTGTGGACATACAGCTAGAGGACAAGACGAGACAAGAGAGGGGCTCTGTGTGGACATACAGCTAGAGGACAAGACGAGACAAGAGAGGGTCTCTGTGTGGACGTACAGCTAGAGGACAAGACGAGACAAGAGAGGGTCTCTGTGTGGACATACAGCTAGAGGACAAGACGAGACAAGAGAGGGTCTCTGTGTGGACATACAGCTAGAGGACAAGACGAGACAAGAGAGGGTCTCTGTGTGGACATACAGCTAGAGGACAAGACGAGACAAGAGAGGGTCTCTGTGTGGACATACAGCTAGAGGACAAGAGGAGACAAGAGAGGGGCTCTGTGTGGACGTACAGCTAGCGGACAAGACGAGACAAGAGAGGGGCTCTGTGTGGACGTACAGCTAGAGGACAAGACGAGACAAGAGAGGGTCTCTGTGTGGACATACAGCTAGAGGACAAGACGAGACAACAGAGGGGCTCTGTGTGGACGTACAGCTAGAGGACAAGACGAGACAAGAGAGGGTCTCTGTGTGGACATACAGCTAGAGGACAAGAGGAGACAAGAGAGGGGCTCTGTGTGGACGTACAGCTAGAGGACAAGACGAGACAAGAGAGGGGCTCTGTGTGGACATACAGCTAGAGGACAAGAGGAGACAAGAGAGGGTCTCTGTGTGGACATACAGCTAGAGGACAAGACGAGACAAGAGAGGGTCTCTGTGTGGACATACAGATAGAGGACAAGAGGAGACAAGAGAGGGTCTCTGTGTGGACATACAGCTAGAGGACAAGACGAGACAAGAGAGGGTCTCTGTGTGGACATACAGCTAGAGGACAAGACGAGACAAGAGAGGGTCTCTGTGTGGACATACAGCTAGAGGACAAGAGGAGACAAGAGAGGGGCTCTGTGTGGACGTACAGCTAGAGGACAAGACGAGACAAGAGAGGGTCTCTGTGTGGACATACAGCTAGAGGACAAGACGAGACAAGAGAGGGGCTCTGTGTGGACGTACAGCTAGAGGACAAGACGAGACAAGAGAGGGTCTCTGTGTGGACGTACAGCTAGAGGACAAGACGAGACAAGAGAGGGTCTCTGTGTGGACGTACAGCTAGCGGACAAGACGAGACAAGAGAGGGGCTCTGTGTGGACATACAGCTAGAGGACAAGACGAGACAAGAGAGGGGCTCTGTGTGGACGTACAGCTAGAGGACAAGACGAGACAAGAGAGGGTCTCTGTGTGGACGTACAGCTAGCGGACAAGACGAGACAAGAGAGGGTCTCTGTGTGGACATACAGCTAGAGGACAAGAGGAGACAAGAGAGGGTCTCTGTGTGGACATACAGCTAGAGGACAAGACGAGAGGACCTCCGTGCCTCTGTGTGGACATACAGCTAGAGGACAAGACGAGAGGACCTCCGTTCCTCTGTGTGGACATACAGCTAGAGGACAAGACGAGAGGACCTCCGTGCCTCTGTGTGGACATACAGCTAGAGGACAAGACGAGAGGACCTCCGTTCCTCTGTGTGGACATACAGCTAGAGGACAAGACGAGAGGACCTCCGTTCCTCTGTGTGGACATACAGCTAGAGGACAAGACGAGACAACAGAGGGTCTCTGTGTGGACATACAGATAGAGGACAAGACGAGACAACAGAGGGTCTCTGTGTGGACATACAGATAGAGGACAAGACGAGAGGACCTCCGTGCCTCTGTGTGGACGCACAGCTAGAGGACAAGACGAGACAACAGAGGGGCTCTGTGTGGACATATAGCTAGAGGACAAGAGGAGACAAGAGAGGGGCTCTGTGTGGACGTACAGCTAGCGGACAAGAGGAGACAAGAGAGGGGCTCTGTGTGGACGTACAGCTAGAGGACAAGACGAGACAAGAGAGGGGCTCTGTGTGGACGTACAGCTAGAGGACAAGACGAGACAACAGAGGGTCTCTGTGTGGACATACAGCTAGAGGACAAGACGAGACAACAGAGGGTCTCTGTGTGGACATATAGCTAGAGGACAAGACGAGACAAGAGAGGGTCTCTGTGTGGACATACAGCTAGAGGACAAGACGAGACAACAGAGGGTCTCTGTGTGGACATACAGCTAGAGGACAAGACGAGACAAGAGAGGGTCTCTGTGTGGAGATACAGCTAGAGGACAAGACGAGACAAGAGAGGGGCTCTGTGTGGACATACAGCTAGAGGACAAGACGAGACAAGAGAGGGTCTCTGTGTGGACATACAGCTAGAGGACAAGACGAGACAAGAGAGGGTCTCTGTGAGGACATACAGCTAGAGGACAAGACGAGACAACAGAGGGGCTCTGTGTGGACATACAGCTAGAGGACAAGACGAGACAAGAGAGGGGCTCTGTGTGGACATACAGCTAGAGGACAAGACGAGACAAGAGAGGGTCTCTGTGTGGACATACAGCTAGAGGACAAGACGAGACAAGAGAGGGTCTCTGTGTGGACGTACAGCTAGAGGACAAGACGAGACAAGAGAGGGTCTCTGTGTGGACATACAGCTAGAGGACAAGACGAGACAAGAGAGGGTCTCTGTGTGGACATACAGCTAGAGGACAAGACGAGACAAGAGAGGGTCTCTGTGTGGACATACAGCTAGAGGACAAGAGGAGACAAGAGAGGGGCTCTGTGTGGACGTACAGCTAGCGGACAAGACGAGACAAGAGAGGGGCTCTGTGTGGACGTACAGCTAGAGGACAAGACGAGACAAGAGAGGGTCTCTGTGTGGACATACAGATAGAGGACAAGAGGAGACAAGAGAGGGTCTCTGTGTGGACATACAGCTAGAGGACAAGACGAGACAAGAGAGGGTCTCTGTGTGGACATACAGCTAGAGGACAAGACGAGACAAGAGAGGGTCTCTGTGTGGACATACAGCTAGAGGACAAGAGGAGACAAGAGAGGGGCTCTGTGTGGACGTACAGCTAGAGGACAAGACGAGACAAGAGAGGGGCTCTGTGTGGACGTACAGCTAGAGGACAAGACGAGACAAGAGAGGGTCTCTGTGTGGACGTACAGCTAGAGGACAAGACGAGACAAGAGAGGGTCTCTGTGTGGACGTACAGCTAGCGGACAAGACGAGACAAGAGAGGGTCTCTGTGTGGACATACAGCTAGAGGACAAGAGGAGACAAGAGAGGGTCTCTGTGTGGACATACAGCTAGAGGACAAGACGAGACAAGAGAGGGTCTCTGTGTGGACATACAGCTAGAGGACAAGACGAGACAAGAGAGGGTCTCTGTGTGGACATACAGCTAGAGGACAAGACGAGACAAGAGAGGGGCTCTGTGTGGACATACAGCTAGAGGACAAGAGGAGACAAGAGAGGGTCTCTGTGTGGACATACAGCTAGAGGACAAGACGAGACAAGAGAGGGTCTCTGTGTGGACATACAGCTAGAGGACAAGACGAGACAAGAGAGGGTCTCTGTGTGGACATACAGCTAGAGGACAAGACGAGACAAGAGAGGGTCTCTGTGTGGACATACAGCTAGAGGACAAGACGAGACAAGAGAGGGTCTCTGTGTGGACGTACAGCTAGAGGACAAGACGAGACAAGAGAGGCGCTCTGTGTGGACATACAGCTAGAGGACAAGACGAGACAAGAGAGGGTCTCTGTGTGGACATACAGCTAGAGGACAAGACGAGACAAGAGAGGGGCTCTGTGTGGACATACAGCTAGAGGACAAGAGGAGACAAGAGAGGGTCTCTGTGTGGACATACAGCTAGAGGACAAGACGAGACAAGAGAGGGGCTCTGTGTGGACATACAGCTAGAGGACAAGACGAGACAAGAGTGGGTCTCTGTGTGGACATACAGCTAGAGGACAAGATGAGACAAGAGAGGGGCTCTGTATGGACATACAGCTAGAGGACAAGATGAGACAAGAGAGGGTCTCTGTGTGGACGTACAGCTAGAGGACAAGACGAGACAAGAGAGGGTCTCTGTGTGGACATACAGCTAGAGGACAAGACGAGACAACAGAGGGTCTCTGTGTGGACATACAGCTAGAGGACAAGACGAGACAAGAGAGGGTCTCTGTGTGGACATACAGCTAGAGGACAAGACGAGACAACAGAGGGGCTCTGTGTGGACATACAGCTAGAGGACAAGACGAGACAAGAGAGGGGCTCTGTGTGGACATACAGCTAGAGGACAAGACGAGACAAGAGAGGGTCTCTGTGTGGACGTACAGCTAGAGGACAAGACGAGACAAGAGAGGGTCTCTGTGTGGACATACAGCTAGAGGACAAGACGAGACAAGAGAGGGTCTCTGTGTGGACATACAGCTAGAGGACAAGACGAGACAAGAGAGGGTCTCTGTGTGGACATACAGCTAGAGGACAAGACGAGACAAGAGAGGGTCTCTGTGTGGACATACAGCTAGAGGACAAGAGGAGACAAGAGAGGGGCTCTGTGTGGACGTACAGCTAGCGGACAAGACGAGACAAGAGAGGGGCTCTGTGTGGACATACAGCTAGAGGACAAGAGGAGACAAGAGAGGGTCTCTGTGTGGACATACAGCTAGAGGACAAGACGAGACAAGAGAGGGTCTCTGTGTGGACATACAGCTAGAGGACAAGAGGAGACAAGAGAGGGGCTCTGTGTGGACGTACAGCTAGAGGACAAGACGAGACAAGAGAGGGTCTCTGTGTGGACGTACAGCTAGAGGACAAGACGAGACAAGAGAGGGTCTCTGTGTGGACATACAGCTAGAGGACAAGAGGAGACAAGAGAGGGGCTCTGTGTGGACGTACAGCTAGAGGACAAGACGAGACAAGAGAGGGTCTCTGTGTGGACATACAGCTAGAGGACAAGACGAGACAACAGAGGGGCTCTGTGTGGACATACAGCTAGAGGACAAGACGAGACAAGAGAGGGGCTCTGTGTGGACATACAGCTAGAGGACAAGACGAGACAAGAGAGGGTCTCTGTGTGGACGTACAGCTAGAGGACAAGACGAGACAAGAGAGGGTCTCTGTGTGGACATACAGCTAGAGGACAAGAGGAGACAAGAGAGGGGCTCTGTGTGGACGTACAGCTAGCGGACAAGACGAGACAAGAGAGGGGCTCTGTGTGGACGTACAGCTAGAGGACAAGACGAGACAAGAGAGGGTCTCTGTGTGGACATACAGCTAGAGGACAAGACGAGACAACAGAGGGGCTCTGTGTGGACGTACAGCTAGAGGACAAGACGAGACAAGAGAGGGTCTCTGTGTGGACATACAGCTAGAGGACAAGAGGAGACAAGAGAGGGTCTCTGTGTGGACATACAGCTAGAGGACAAGACGAGACAAGAGAGGGTCTCTGTGTGGACATACAGATAGAGGACAAGAGGAGACAAGAGAGGGTCTCTGTGTGGACATACAGATAGAGGACAAGACGAGAGGACCTCCGTGCCTCTGTGTGGACATACAGCTAGAGGACAAGACAAGAGAGGGGCTCTGTGTGGACGTACAGCTAGAGGACAAGACGAGACAAGAGAGGGTCTCTGTGTGGACATACAGCTAGAGGACAAGACGAGACAAGAGAGGGTCTCTGTGTGGAGATACAGCTAGAGGACAAGACGAGACAAGAGAGGGTCTCTGTGTGGACATACAGCTAGAGGACAAGACGAGACAAGAGAGGGTCTCTGTGTGGACATACAGCTAGAGGACAAGACGAGACAAGAGAGGGTCTCTGTGTGGACATACAGCTAGAGGACAAGACGAGACAAGAGAGGGTCTCTGTGTGGACATACAGCTAGAGGACAAGACGAGACAAGAGAGGGGCTCTGTGTGGACATACAGCTAGAGGACAAGACGAGACAAGAGAGGGTCTCTGTGTGGACATACAGCTAGAGGACAAGACGAGACAAGAGAGGGGCTCTGTGTGGAGATACAGCCAGAGGACAAGACGAGACAAGAGAGGGTCTCTGTGTGGACATACAGCTAGAGGACAAGACGAGACAAGAGAGGGTCTCTGTGTGGACATACAGCTAGAGGACAAGACGAGACAAGAGAGGGGCTCTGTGTGGACATACAGCTAGAGGACAAGACGAGACAAGAGAGGGTCTCTGTGTGGACATACAGCTAGAGGACAAGACGAGACAAGAGAGGGGCTCTGTGTGGACATACAGCTAGAGGACAAGACGAGACAAGAGAGGGGCTCTGTGTGGACATACAGCTAGAGGACAAGACGAGACAAGAGAGGGTCTCTGTGTGGACATACAGCTAGAGGACAAGACGAGAGACAAGAGAGGGTCTCTGTGTGGACATACAGCTAGAGGACAAGACGAGACAAGAGAGGGGCTCTGTGTGGACATACAGCTAGAGGACAAGACGAGACAAGAGAGGTGCTCTGTGTGGACATACAGCTAGAGGACAAGACGAGACAAGAGAGGGGCTCTGTGTGGACATACAGCTAGAGGACAAGACGAGACAAGAGAGGGTCTCTGTGTGGACTCTGTCCATCTGTCTTGTCGCCGCTCCCAGCCGTAACCGTTGGTTGTCAAACCTCAAATAAACCTCTTGATTCTTGATTCTTGATTCTCCGTATGCCCCCGATGCCCTGGACTGGAGCCAGGGATGGATCTTCCTTCTGTTATTGTTTCCTTGAAAAGCGGGAGGATGTCATATTGTCCAATGGGAGTCTGTCGTGTTTCATTGCTGGGGTTGATGTAGGTTTTCGTGCCTCTGTGTGCGCATGCGTGCGTTTTTGTGCACAGCAGGAAACAGATTAAGAGACTATAGTTTGTTTTGAATCCAGCCCATATGAATCATGTGACACAGGGGAGCCAGTGACCTTTGGAAAATCGTATTTCACCTAATCAAATTGATGTGAGTGAGTTACTGGCATTTAATGTTCCTTGTGAATCGGGGACCAAAGCACTGAAGCAGAACAGACTAAATGTACCGTCCTGGAGGACTCTGCGATTTTCGGAGAAATGAGCGAGAGTGAGTTTACAGCAGAAAGTGAGCGTGGCGTCGCACAAAGACACACACACATGAAGTAACATTTATGTTCATAGGGCCATTTGATTTCATACTAAATTACAAATAACAATAATAAGTAATCATGGCACATATTCATTTATAAAGCCAACCTCTAAACAAGCCAAACTGGCCAGCTTCCCTTCACCAGAGCCAATGCAAGTTAAGTTGGCAGACACACACACACACACACACGAAACTAAAACTGATTGTGGAGCCACATAGCCTACCGGTTGGACAAGACCACCCTCCACACAGAGCCAGGATGAGTGAATTACCATGTAAAGGGCTAGGCCGAAAGTCAGCCTTTGTTATCCTCGGAAGGTATTGTAATTATGCTATTTTAGACCAGTCCACCCGAGTAGATACGGGGGTCGAGAACATTTTTAAATACCAAACGGTCTCGACATTAGGACACACACGACAGGACAGAGATGTGTGTCAGAGAGATTTTGATACCCTGTGAATGCTGTGGAAACTGCCTTGCTGATTTTTTTGCCAATAAACCACTTTTGGACCATTGCTCCATACCATAACCACTGTTTCCAGCCTTTTCTTCTCCTCTGCACGTATCCTGAATCAAGCGTGCCAAATTAAGTCATGTTACACAGACACACACACAATCAATGTCTCTCGGTCTCTCCTCCATAGACCTAGCTCTGCCCCCATCCGTGCGAAGCATATTTTAATCCCCAGCTATTATGTAAGATAGAGGCTCAGTGGCTGCACCATCCTGGACGGGCGGGGGGCATTATTATACTGACACATGTCAACACGGGGAGAGAGAGAGAGAGAGAGAGAGAGAGAGAGAGAGAGAGAGAGAGAGAGAGAGAGAGAGAGAGAGAGAGAGAGAGAGAGAGAGAGAGAGAGAGAGAGAGAGAGAGAGAGAGCACGCTTGACTGACAGCTAGTAGGGTGTGGTCACCGTAATTAAATAGCTAGGGTGATTTGAGCGAGAGAGTGAGTGGAAATAGAGATAGTTTCATGGTGTTTAGTGTTGATTGTGTAAATCCTGTGCCACAGGAGGGACACAGTGTGTGTTTGACACGGCAGCTATGTTGCTCTGAACGAGATACGAGAATACATTTAAAATATATACAGTATAGTTATAGAATAAATTAATGAATAATTCTAGTAATGGTGTTCAGACACTAGTCGCTGACATTAGCGTGTTGAACACTTGATTCTGCTGACTCTATCGGAGCATAAACTCAGAAACACTCTCCTGTCGCAGTAATGTTATTCACGCCGCCGTGAACCGCAGGCCGCTTTCAGATTAGCGTATTTGGGAGCCGCGTTTGTTTTGCTCACAAAACAGGATTACACTGTGGGCGTTTTGTTGGAAGAAAACACAGTTAATACAGTCCATTAAGCCCCAGGTTTAGCACATTAAAGGACGTTATGGGACCGGCAGGGCACCGCTAGTGCCCACATCAGGAGAATAATTAGGAGGATTGTACACGGGGTCAAGGGTGTAGGTTTGGTTTCGACATCGAGGGGGACACTTTAACTGTGTGGGGGGGGGGGGGGGGTGTCAAGGTTAGGAATTTCTTAGTTATCTAAGATTTTCTCATATACATATACTATACATATACAGATTTAGATAGAGGTATATACAGTTTATACAGAGTTATTCTATATTGCTATCGTACAGTGTTCTCTAGATTGAGGTACTGCACTCACAGCACACACATCCGCACGCACACACTCACTTTAAACAAACAACTCACTGCAGCACCCACTTTACCCACTTTAGACACCTAAACACACTTTATATTTATTGGTAAAGAATTTGCACTACAACCCATACCTCATTACACCTTACTGTAAATTGTACCTAAATTGTACCTCATCCCATTTCTGCATTGCACTGTATAGTATATAGTATATTGTATTGTAACTCGGTTACTTGTCTACTCTGCATTGTACATTGTATCTATGTATATATTGAACACTTTTATCTACGTACTTGACTTCTATTTTATACTTACTATACTTATTTTATACTCATCTATTTTTATCTAGCACAATCTCTGGAGCAAAACAGAAAGAAGCATTTTATATAAAAGTATTCTGTACTTCTGTATGACAACTAATAAATAAACTTGAACTTGAACTTGAAACTTGTGGTTATTAGTACAGTGTAAGACAGTTGTAGTCAGTGTAGGCAGTAGTGTGGATAGAGCATAGGCATCAGAGTTCAGAGTTCACACGGTACAGGTTGAGTACAGGCAACAGAGCCTAGAATATACTGTAGTCATATCAGCCAAGAAGCCACTAAAGGAGACAGAAACAACGCCGACCAGCCGTGCTTTGAACTATTTATAATGTGTACTTTGATGAGCCATGGATTGCAGCTCTCTCCTTTAATGCATCATCACACTCACATAGAAATGCTGCTGCTTGATACAAAGCTGTTGGACTCAAGGATTCTGGTCCAGTTCAGAATAAAGGCCCAGAATAGAGGATGTGCCAATTCTGTTAGTGTGTCTGTTCTCTACTTCTCTCTCTGTCTGGCTCTGTCTGTCTCTCTCTCTCTCTCCCTCTCCCCCCCCTCTCTCTCTCTCTCTCTCTCTCTCTCTCTCTCTCTCTCTCTCTCTCTCTCTCTCTCTCTCCTCTCTCTCTCTCTCTCTCTCTCTCTCTCTCTCTCTCTCTCTCTCTCTCTCTCTCTCTCTCTCTCTCTCTCTCTCTCTCACAAGCCTAATCCCCAAAGCTTCATCACAGAGTACACCACGCCAATGAAGTCACTACTGCACACAGCTTCATTTCCATCCATCTGTACAAAACACATGTCTCGTAAGAGCTGCCAATGGGGTCCTGTGGTACAAATGACCTACTTGTTCAAATGTAGACCCACTTCCTCCATATATCCGGAGTCAGGTGTGACCCCTTAGATTGCCATGGTCCACTAGGCACCAGGCATGACCCCATCACCCCCCTCTGAGACATGAAAAGAGTTTTAGATCATCGTGCTTCATCAGGCACCGGGAATGACCCCCCCTATGAAACAGACGGCAGTGAGGCTACATGGGTAGGGGGAACCGGGCTCATGATCAGAAGATTGCCTGTTCAGGCCGTTTCTGGAATGTGGTGTTGTTGTTTTTTGGCGATAGGGACACCGTACAGTTGTGAGTGCCGACTGAATTCGGACATCAAAAAGAGCCCAGGGCGTCCATCTCAAAGAGTAGAGGGTTCCCCCCGATGTTCCGGGCTAAGATTCCCGATGAGGTCTCTGACATCAATGCCACCTAATCATCCCTCCCCCTGAATTGGCTGGTATCAACCTTGTCTCCTGAGCCTTTCAGGCATAGTTTATTTGTTTATTAGCAAATGATCCCCATTAGCTGACGCCAAGAAGTCAACTAGTCTTCCTGGGGTCCGAGACAACATTAAAACATTACAACATATACAGTACAATTAAAACATAATACAATTAAAACATAGCAAGACGTACTGTACCAACCGAGGAAACACAACACAATTAACACACAAACAAATTATATCTAAATATATACAAATATATAAAAATCTAAGGTAACATAACATATTGCATTACCCAACATTATCAATGCTCACATGTAAGAATTGTATTTCTTTTTGAAGCTTGCTACACCTCTTATGTCACGTATGTCACTTGGAAGACAATTCCATGCCCTGATAGCCCTATATAAAACTGTTCTTTGCATACTGTTAGATTTTGCATGGGGTAGAATAATCTGCCCTCTACTTGCCCCATATATTTAGGACTGTGGGTTGTGAAAATAAATGAATAAGTTGGCAGAAAGTATTTTCTCAACACTCCGCCAACTAAGACGTTCATGCATTTAAACAACAATAGTCCTATATGATATGAGCAACCGAGAACGAGTCTTGCTGCCTTATTTTGTACCACTTGTAACCTATTTAGCAACTGTTTTGTTACAGAGCAGTAATCCAAGTGGCACAAAACCAAAGCACAAACAATTTGATTAAACAATGCAAATGGAAGGAATGGTGCACATTTACTGGCAGTAGCAACAGCTCTACCCATTTTAAAAACAGTTTTGTTGATGTGATCAGACCATGATAAAGAACTATCAAGCCAAAGGCTTAGAAGCTTAGATTTTTTTCAACCTGCTGTATAGGTTGACCTGCAATTTGTAGAACCAATGTAGGATTACGTGCCAATCTTTGATTGGTCCCAAAAAGC
This sequence comes from Notolepis coatsorum, assembly GCF_963971535.1. Lineage (NCBI taxonomy): Eukaryota > Metazoa > Chordata > Actinopteri > Aulopiformes > Paralepididae > Notolepis > Notolepis coatsorum. Next base: position 18,268,177 of record NC_140177.1, on the reverse strand, counting down.
ATAGAAACAGTTTTAGAAATGTTAAGCACCAGCTTATTTGTTTTTATCCAGTCATATAAAATGTCCAATTCACCAGCCAAAACCTGATTAAGCTCAGAGTCTGTAGCTGCAGCATAATAAAGGGTTGAATCATCAGCATATAAAGTCAGACTCGCCTGATTAATAGAAAAATGCATATCATTAGTAAAAATAGAGAATAAGAGGGGCCCCAGGCAACTCCCCTGTGGGACACCGCAGTCTAACCCTCTACTGCCTGACAAAGCACCATTAAAATAGACCCTCTGAGACCTCGAGGACAAATAACTCCTGAAAAATAAAATTGCTGTGTTATTAAAACCATAGCAGACGAGTTTTTGTATTAAAAGATTGTGATCTCTCACATCAAACGCGGCACTGAAGTCTAACATAATAGCACCCACCAGCATTGAACCGTCGATAGCTGAAAGCCAACTATCAGACATTTGTGTAAAAGCTGTACTGGTCGAAATAGTGTAGCGTGTTGTGTGCCTGATCCAGCCATTGAGTTCATATAGCCCCAGGTTGGGTGTAGTGACATGTGCCTGGTGCCTGGTTAGTTCATATAGCCCCAGGTTGGGTGTAGTGACATGTGCCTGGTGCCTGGTTAGTTCATATAGCCCCAGGTTGGGTGTAGTGACATGTGCCTGGTGCCTGGTTAGTTCATATAGCCCCAGGTTGGGTGTAGTGACATGTGCCTGGTGCCTGGTTAGTTCATATAGCCCCAGGTTGGGTGTAGCGTGTTGTGTGCCTGGTTAGTTCATATAGCCCCAGGTTGGGTGTAGCGTGTTGTGTGCCTGGTTAGTTCATATAGCCCCAGGTTGGGTGTAGCGTGTTTTGTGCCTGGTTAGTTCATATAGCCCCAGGTTGGGTGTAGCGTGTTGTGTGCCTGGTTAGTTCATATAGCCCCAGGTTGGGTGTAGTGACATGTGCCTGGTGCCTGGTTAGTTCATATAGCCCCAGGTTGGGTGTAGCGTGTTGTGTGCCTGGTTAGTTCATATAGCCCCAGGTTGGGTGTAGCGTGTTGTGTGCCTGGTTAGTTCATATAGCCCCAGGTTGGGTGTAGCGTGTTGTGTGCCTGGTTAGTTCATATAGCCCCAGGTTGGGTGTAGCGTGTTGTGTGCCTGGTTAGTTCTTATAGCCCCAGGTTGGGTGTAGCGTGTTGTGTGCCTGGTTAGTTCATATAGCCCCAGGTTGGGTGTAGCGTGTTGTGTGCCTGGTTAGTTCTTATAGCCCCAGGTTGGGTGTAGTGACATGTGCCTGGTGCCTGGTTAGTTTATATAGCCCCAGGTTGGGTGTAGTGACATGTGCCTGGTGCCTGGTTAGTTCATATAGCCCCAGGTTGGGTGTAGCGTGTTGTGTGCCTGGTTAGTTCATATAGCCCCAGGTTGGGTGGAGCGTGTTGTGTGCCTGGTTAGTTCATATAGCCCCAGGTTGGGTGGAGCATGTTGTGTGCCTGGTTAGTTCATATAGCCCCAGGTTGGGTGTAGCGTGTTGTGTGCCTGGTTAGTTCATATAGCCCCAGGTTGGGTGGAGCGTGTTGTGTGCCTGGTTAGTTCATATAGCCCCAGGTTGGGTGGAGCGTGTTGTGTGCCTGGTTAGTTCATATAGCCCCAGGTTGGGTGGAGCGTGTTGTGTGCCTGGTTAGTTCATATAGCCCCAGGCTGGGTGCTACACATTGGTGGCGGAGGAGGCAATTTCCATAAAGCGCTACATAAATGCAACGATGCATTAATTTCATTCAAAATATGTCGACCTAGCATCAAATATATGTGTGCCAATGAACACTATTTCTCATCACTGGAGTTTGTGTGTGCCTTCTTATAGCAAGTAGCCTCGCAAGTACACACACCAGCATCTCCCTACTGGCCACTGGCCTCGTCTCGCTGGGACAGAGAGATGCACTGCCGACTACTGTGAGTCGTGTTGACACTTTGAGTAACTACAGCTGGCACTTTCAGTTTCACTGACCTCTGCAGACGTGCTCTGTGACAAGTGTTATATATCAGCCGCGCCAGAGGGAACTGGAGAGGACTGTGGGGGTGAAGCTGTGAACGTGGCTGAAGGACATCCAGCTGGTCCCCTTCTACCTGAATATTCTCTGTCCTCACCTCACCCCGCGATGGTGGAACCAACCTTCCAGCACAGTCAGGACAGCTGAAACCTGGAAAATGTTCCGCCATTGACTTAACACACACCTCTTCAAAGAATATCTGAAATAAAAAACAAAAACAAAACAAACATTCCTACTGCTATTATGTACCTACTACTATGCGACTATACTTATACTACTACCTAACATGCTAATATGTCTATACTACTATGCACTCATAGTGTAGAACTCAAGTTCAACACTGTTTGACGAACAATATCACAGACCCTTAGCTGCCAGAGATGTACCCTTCCTGCTGACTTGTTGTACACAATTTGTATGTCGCTTTGGATAAAAAGCGTCAGCTAAATGACTAAATGTACATGTAAATGCCTTTTGAGGAGAGGCTGCATGGATGGAGCAGATAAATTGATACAGTGTGGAGCTGATGAAGAGTGAGATTCAAGTCAAAACAAATTTCTCTCTGACATGTCAAGAGTTTTATAAACATGATCTTCATCAGAAGCTTCTCAGCAGGACGGTCCAGCAAGGAATATTAATCAAGAGGCCTTGGTGATGCACGGCCCTCTCCATGGTGCTGAAACCTTGGTGATGCACGGCCCTCTCCATGGTGCTGAAACCTTGGTGATGCACGGCCCTCTCCATGGTGCTGAAACCTTGGTGATGCACGGCCCTCTCCATGGTGCTGAAACCTTGGTGATGCACGGCCCTCTCCATGGTGCTGAAACCTTTGTGATGCACGGCCCTCTCCATGGTGCTGAAACCTTGGTGATGCACGGCCCTCTCAATGGTGCTGGAACCTTTGTGTTGCACTGCCCTCTCCATGGTGCTGAAACCTTGGTGATGCACGGCCCTCTCCATGGTGATGAAACCTTGGTGATGCACGGCCCTCTCCATGGTGCTGAAACCTTTGTCTCAGAATTACCAATGTTTTGGGAGAGGTAGGCTAACGTTAAGGCACCCAGTAACAACTATGAAGACTTAACTTATCAGCCTATATAGTATGTTTTGTTCTACACACAACTATGAAGACATAACTTATCAGCCTACAACATATGTTCTGTTCTACACACAACTATGAAGACATAACTTATCAGCCTACAACGTATGTTCTGTTCTACACACAATTATGAAGACATAACTTATCAGCCTACAACATATGTTCTGTTCTACACACAATTATGAAGACATAACATATCAGCATATATAGTATGTTATGTTCTACACACAACTATGAAGACATAACTTCTCAGCCTATAGTCTTCATAGTTGTGTGTAGAACATAACATACTATATTATAGTATGTTATGTTCTACACACAACTATGAAGACTTGACTTATCAGCCTATATAGTATGTTATGTTCTACACACAACTATGAAGACTTGACTTATCAACCTACAACCTCTGTTCTGTTCTAGTGTTTCTGCTGCTCAGCCAGACCTGTGTATTAAAGTAAGTTAATTAAATCTCATGAAACATATCTGACAAAATCTAAAGGTCCAGCCATTAAAAATATCAAACCAAACATAGAATAATTAAATCCGCCTAATGTTTTTCAGTCATGTTGACAATACAGTAGCAACTCTACAGGCAAACAGAGCAGAGAAGAATGGTTCTTCCAGTGTGAACTGTGTGAACTGAAGAATGGTTGGATCTGGCCTGTCGCACACTTCCAGTGTTTTATTAATATTAACTGAAGTGACAAAGCTACTGAACCCCTTCGGTCACGGGCATTTCTCTGGCGGTCGCCTCTAGCCTGCTATGCTTTAATGAATCATAATCCACGTTTTAATGGTTATATTTAGATCAAATGCTTTATACATTATGCAAACAATATTTTTACATACGTTTTCAGTATCACTTTACTGTGTCCCTGCGAAATTTGGTCACCCTAGGGGTGCTCAAGCAGGACCTCTCCTAGCCAGGCAACAATGTAGCTACAGACAGCTATGTGCCTGACCTCTGACCTCACAACATAGTTCTGTCATCAAAGCAAAGTAGAATCTGGTTTATGGGAATCTGACGAGGCGAATTATCCACCCTTGAAAGACTGATTATAAAAAGGAAGTTAATTAGGGAAGTTGACTGGGTTGTCATGTGGGAAAATTACTGGGATGAGATGAGATAAGATAAGATATGATAAGATAAGATAAGATACGAAACTATAAGATAAGACAAGATAAGATAAGATAAGATATTCCTTAATTGATCCCCTTGGGGAAATTATGGCATCATAGCAGCATGGGGGAGGGGAGGGGCAGGTAAGGGCAGGGTAATAGTAGAAAGACATAGATATAGGCAACATTTGCTCTGAATATAAATATATGAAAAAACTGTGTAAACAATATAATGAACTCTGAATATATAAATATGAGAGAGCGCAAACGTGCAAGACTCACTCTCTCTCCCTCTCTCTCTTTACACACAAACAAACAGACTCAGACAAACATCACTCATTTCTGTTCCACTCTAGTAGAGCGATTTAGGCCTAATATGAAAATGTGTTCTTGGCCTAGATTTCCTTCCTGCCCCGAAAAAGCGTCACCAGAGTTGACCTGCGCTCTTCCTGTGCCGTGTATCCTCAGAGCAACTCTGGAATCGCTGTCTGACACGTCCAGTTCTACTTCTACAGATGTGACCAGTCACTTAAATCATCTCAAATTTTATTAAATATTAAATATTTATATTTAAAACATGTAAAACAAATCTCTCTCCTTCCCGCAAGACTGAGGCTGATACCGGTTGGCATCCTTGTGTCCATGGTAACTATGATGAACACAACCTTAAAGGCACGGTTTCCTTCAGCAGAAAATGTAGTCTGTTTACTTTTCTGATAACCTCATCACTGCGTAGCCCATACATGTACAGACAAGCTGAATATTTAGTAATTTGCGACACTATTTAGATTAGATTCAAATGTATTGTCATCCTACAGCACAGTACAGCGAAAAGAAGTTTGACATCCAACCAGAGTGCAAATGTAACAGTAAAGTGCAATAGTAATATACAATGTACAGTTGATTAAACTGGGTATGATATATATATATATATATATATATATTTATATAAATTAGTACTACTGAGTAATAGTGCCAATCAAATGTACAGAGTTGTAGTATTAATATGTACAGTGATACACGTATAAACACATTCAACGGCTCCCGGACTTTGAAAGCTCCTGAGTGGTAAAATTCTAAGTTAGAAGTCTGAAAACACATTCCAAAGAACGTACACTTGAAGGGGTTAACACTATCACTCAACTCAAATAGCCCTTACCTTGATTAGGAGGTACTGCAAAAAGAATATTCCAATTAGCTGATCGCCATTCCAAGTATTGATCTCGATCGTGTTGCCAAGATGATCCACCGAAATACATGAATCCACGGTGCTTGGTTCTCCCCAGTCCATGTGTTATAAACTATATAAACTATATAAACTATAAACTGTCCATGACAGGCAACTATCATCCTGTCTCTCTTCTCTCGTTCCTTTCTAAAACACTTGAACGTGCTGTATCCAACCAACTTACTGCTTATCTCTTACAGAATGACCTCCACCTAGACCCTAATCAGTCTGGCTTCCGGACTGGCCACTCCACAGAAACAGCCCTCATTGGGGTCACAGAGGCACTTCACTTAGCAAAAGCAAATGGCCTCTCCTCTGTCCTGATTCTCCTAGATCTATCTGCAGCCTTCGACACAGTCAACCATCAGATCCTCCTTGCGGCCCTCGCAGGAATGGGAGTGGCTGGCTCTGTGCTGACATGGCTGACATCATACCTCAATGACCGCTCCTACCAAGTGTCATGGAGAGGGACCCTGTCGGCCACCCGCCCCCTGCGGATGGGTGTCCCCCAGGGCTCGGTCCTAGGACCCCTTCGCTTCTCCCTCTAGTCTACACTAAATCACTGGGTAACATTATCACGTCTCATGGCTTCTCGTATCATTGTTATGCCGATGATACTCAACTCTTCCTCTCCTTCCCTGCCTCAGATATCCACGTCTCTGAGCGGATCTCGGCCTGCCTGTCCGACATCTCCGCCTGGATGACGACCAACCACCTCAAACTGAACCTAAGCAAAACAGAATTGCTCCACCTGCCGGCCAAATCCTCCCCCCTGACCGACCTTTCCATCACAGTCAAGAATGCAGCTGTGACCGTGTCCCCGACCGCCAAGAACCTTGTCCTCGACGACCAGTTGAACTTCTCTGCTCATATTGCAGTGACAACCAGAACCTGCAGATTCCTCCTGAGCAACGTCAGAAGGATCCGCCCCTTCCTGACAAAAGAAGCCACCCAACTCCTCGTCCAATCAACAGTCATCTCCCGCCTCGACTACTGCAACGCACTGCTCGCTGGCCTCCCGGCCACTGCCACCAAGCCTCTTCAACTCATTCAGAACGCAGCGGCCTGCCTGATCTCAAACCTACCGAAGTCGGCCCATGTCACCCCACTTCTTAGGGACCTGCACTGGCTCCCCATTGCTGCACGTATCCGCTTCAAGGCCCTCGACCTAGCATACCGTGCGGCAAAGGGAACCGCTCCCGCCTACCTCCGGTCAATGGTCTCTAACTACACACCCTCAAGACCCCTACACTCTGCATCTTCTGGCCGCCTCAGACCTACTCCTATCCAAGCCCCGGGAGGGTCATCAAAGAGATACCACTTTTCTCAGTCCTTGCCCCACAATGGTGGAATGAACTACCCACCACAGTTAGGACAGCTGAAACCCGTCCAATCTTCCGCCGTCGACTTAAGACGCACTTCTTCAACCATTATTTGAAATAATAATATAATATATATATATATTTTTTTTTAAATAACTCTAACCCTAACTAACCTTACTGTCATGCACTTGTCCTAATAAACTACCCTACACTGTAACACGCAACACTTTGATGAACATTGTTACTCAGCTGATAGAGTTGTGCCCTTCCTGATGACTTGTTGTACAGAACTTGTAAGTCGCTTTGGATAAAAGCGTTAGCTAAATGACTAAATGTAAATGTAAATGTAAATAAACGGTGCTACTGCCCGAGTAGGAAAACCCGGACCGGATTTGTTAGATCAACATACAGGCTGAGCTAGAGAGAATCGAAGGATGTGCACTAGCGGCCGGCAAGGCATTAGGTGGCGGTATTGGACGTTTGTGATCTCAGACCCATTCAGGACAGCCTGCACAGGCTTCCCCGATGAATTATCAATGGAAATAGCGAATAAAAGAAATAACGATCCAGAAACGAGAATCTTCGTTTTTTGGCACTGAACCGCTGGGCCACAGAAACGAGAATTCTCGTGAACGGCAACCAAAGGGTTAAGTCTTTAATTATGCGCTGATGCAGTGGCTACGTCGTTCCAGCTAGCTCTCGTGTTCTCACCATGAGTCTGGTTCCTCCTCTTCCTCCTCTTCCTTTTCTTCCTCCTCTTCCTCCTCGTCCTCCTCTTCCTCCTCTTCCCACTCGTCCACTCCCCAGATAATTAGCGCTGTGAGTCGGCGAGCCCTAATTGATCGCTATCCGTCACTTCTTCAGACTCCACAAACATATTTGCTCGTTGGCGAAGGCGACAGCGGCTCAGGAGGTAGAGGGGTCGTCTGGTAATCGGAAGGTTCCCGGTTTGATTCCCTCTCCTCCCGGGCAGCGCATTGAAGTGTCCTTGAGCCAGACACTTAACCCCCTAACTGCTCCCGATGAGCAGGTTGGCACCTTGCATGGTCACCTCCGCCATTGGTGTGTGAATGTGTGAGTGAACGGGTAAAATAAAGCTGCTATATAAATGCACCATTTACTATTTATTTACCATTTAAAGAGGTTCTTTCTGAGCAGATTAGCCGGCCCGTGTGTCCGTTTGAGAATCTTGGTTCTTAGATGTGAAGCACCTCTATGACCTCTATTCATTCATTCATTCATTCATTCATTTCATTCATTCATTCATTCATTCATTCACACTTACACTATGCCGCAAGTGGTGACTCACAGGCATGGCACTTTGTGTGAGACCAGTTCAATTTGCATCCAGGAGTCTGTGTGTCCCTGCTGGCTGTCGGTCAGAAACCCGATGTGCTCCAATGGACGCAGTCCTATCAAGAGGCCAACACGGCAGCCTGTGGACATGCAAATGGACGAGGTCCAAAACACACACACACTCACACAGTGAGACACAGGGTTGGGATGAGGGGATGTCTGTTTCTGTCGTGTCTTGGGTTTGGCTCCGTCTCTTTTGACCATGGACTATCAGCTTGCTTGTGGGCAGACGGTGTTTAGCTCCTGGCTTTGTGACGTCTCTATGCAGAACGAATCGCTCATTCACTCACTCGGCTGGACAATCAGCTGCTGACAGTGGGCTGCTGGGATTAAAACACAATGTGGTTTGGAATTATGACAGCTTTGCAGACGGGAGACAATGAAGCGCTCACACGGGCAGCGGCTCTGCACACAGACTCACTTACATATGCCGGGGTGCAGGTGTACACAGTATGTGCAGGTACACACTAGGCGTGTAACGGTACACAAAAACCACGGTTCGGTAAGCACCTCGGTTTTGAAGTCACGGTTCGGTACGGGTTTTCGGTACAGTGGGGGAATTTTTAAGTTTAACCTCGTAACAGGCGCCCCAAAAGGTGGCCATTTTAGTTTTCGTTTTTGAGGACAGCATACTTTTTTTGCAAACCAAAATATTATACTTTATACTTATAGCACATGCATCCTAGTCTCTTTTGAAAGATAACATTCTGAAGTTTCAGATACAATAAAGAAAGATCACTTTCAGTGCTAATGAAATAGAGTAACATACTGTAGGTCTGAACTTGAGTTGAACTTGAACTTGTGTACTCACGTTTTTCTGTAGTAGTTGCAATATCCAAAAGTATATTTAAAAAAAAAAACTGGTACAGTATGGTCCATAGCCTGAAGTCTTATGTAGTACATGTCCAAATTTCATAAAAGTTTGTTCAGAAATGAGTGATTAGGAGCGATTTTGGTAAACTGTGTACAAAACAAAAGCGTTTCAGTTTTCTCATAGTCTTCAATGCATTCAGCGTTTTTTTCTCTTCCTGTTTTCGCTCGTGACTTTTCACCTAGATCCCTGATTCGTAGATCCGCACGTGGGGTATCATTGGAAAGCCATACTCATTGGTAGGGCTGCACGATTAATCGATTTTAAATCGAAATCGCGATTTGGAATGATGCAATTATCAAATCGCAAAAAAGAGAGAGGGAGGTAAGGGGTTTTAGATAGTGTGTTGTGAAGTTTAGACTTCAGAGAGGGAGAGTAAAGTACAGAAAAAAAGGTACCGTTGGGTACCGGTATCGATTCCCAGGTAAAAAGGAAAATTTTCAGGCTCGGTGTCCTGAAAAGACCCACCGTGTAGGCCAGATGCAAGCCGCATTTTACAATAAACCTCTGTGGGGCTGCTTTAAAAATAGATATATTATAATCGCAAATGTAAGCGCAATCGCAATATCTGTCAGAAAAATCGCAATTACATTATTTCCCAAAATCGTGCAGCCCTACTCATTGGCCAAGTTTTCGAGATCGCCAAATGATTGACGTGTGTGTGTGTGTGTGTGTGTGTGTGTGTGTGTGTGTGTGTGTGTGTGTGTGTGTGTGTGTGTGTGTGTGTGTGTGTGTGTGTGTGTGTGTGTGTGTGTGTGTGTGTGTGTGTGTGTGTGTGTGTGTGTGTGTGTGTGTGTGTGTAGGTGTGTGTGTGTGTGTGTGTGTGTGTGTGTGTGTGTGTGTGTGTGTGTGTGTGTGTGTGTGTGTGTGTGTGTGTGTGTGTGTGTGTGTGTGTGTGTGTGTGTGTGTGTGTGTGTGTGTGTGTGCGTTCGCCACACTATGAGGCTATGCTAAATTACAGGTAATCTCTCAGTGTCGTGCATGGGCTGAACGAACATCCAGCCCTTTGCGCAAGTTATATTTTGGGAAGGGGTGAACTTGGAGTTTGTAATAAAATTCTGCACGCATTCGTTCGGTACACAGCGCGTACTGAACCGAAGGTCCAGTACCGAAACAATTCAGTATGTGTACCGTTACACCCCTAGTACACACACACAAGGTGTATCAATTAGTGCTGTCAGGCGATTAAAAAAATTAATCTAATTAATTACAGGATTTGTAATTAATTAATCGCATTTTAATCGCATAACCATTTTATGCCTGATATTCTATATTCTATAATCATATTTCAAATAGCATGTGTCCGGATGGCAGAATTCAGTACTGTATCTAATCTACAAAACCTTCTGTTTAATCATCTTCCATCTATTAATTTGCTTAGATTTTTCAGGTCTGGTCAATTTGAGCATAGTGTTATTCACAGTCAAAGATAAAAAAAAAAATTAATTGATATTCTCATTTGGTTCATTACAATTTACTCAAGCCTAGTAACAGACACAGTATTTCTGACACTGGGAATACATTCCCTGAGATCCATAGATGTCCCTAGAATCAGATACCAAGAACATGCAAATGGACCATATAAAAAAAAAGTCTAAATGTGTATTCTACATTATTATGGAATGAATGAGATAAAAAAAAAAGGTTATTTAAAAATATATATATATATAATTATAATAAAAAAAAAATTATTTTTATAACGCGATAATTTGCTGTGTAATTAATTAATCTAATTAATGCGATAAACTGACAGCCCTTGTATCAATCAATCAATCAATCAATCAATCAATCAATCAATCAATCAATCAATCAATCAATCAATCAATCAATCAATCAATCAATCAGGTGTTCTATTCCGCCTGCTTCCATTCTGTTGCTCAATTTCATTCTCCTCCACAGTGAAGACCTTTTAGCAAACTGTACATCTCCCGTGAGCAGGGGGCGTTTGAATTATGATCCACTGTGTCCCGATTTGAATTTACGGTGCTTTGGTTTATGTGGTGCTTGGTAATGCTCTCACACACACACACACACACGCACGCACGCACGCACGCACGCACGCACGCACGCACGCACACGCACACACACACACACACACACACACACACACACACACACACACACACACAGCCGAGAGTGCTCATAAAAACCCATATGGTAGATGAATGCCTCTAGTGTTTAAAATGATGACTCTGCGCTTCGTAAATCAAATCCCCACCCGTTGTCATTGCCAAGCGGTCCGTTAGCTCACAGTCACCCGCCCCACGGTGCAGCCTGTACGGGATCCGCTGAGCTCGGTTCCTCACATCTCTTCATTAGGTTTGTACGGTCGCACCTTGAGAAACACACGACTGAAGCCGAGTCGGTATCTCGACAATGGCGAGTGGGCAGTTAGGAGTGAATGTCGTTTGCTTGTTCGATTCCCGCTCCTCCCGGGCAGCGTGTCGAAGTGTCCTTGAGCAAGACACTTAACCCTTAACTGCTCCCGGTGAGCAGGTCAGCACCTTCATGGTTGCCTCCGCTGTCGTGTGTGAATGTGTGAGTGAATGGGTCAAATGTGAGGAACAAATTGTAAAGCGATTTGGATAAAAGCGCTATATAAATGCAGCCATTTACCATTTATTTACCATTATACTGCACCTTGTGTGTATACTGTTTACTCTTACTCATAGTATATATTCAGATTCTAATTATTTATTGCCTATATTATGTATTGTAGCGTATAATATAACCAATAGGGCATACAGACCCTCGTCTGCACCTTTGTTTACATTGTTTATTTTTTTCTCATATTTTTATATTCAGATGTCTTTTTATTACCTATTATTTATGTCTTTCTACTAACTATTACCATACCCATACCTGTACCTCCCTGTTACAGTGGGTAGGTGTGTTGGACCCTGGTGCAATGCAGAACGGATCGACGATAGGCAGGTGTTGCTCCGTGAGGAGAGCAAAACCCTAAACGTTACACCTGCCCTACCCCTCCCCCATGCTGCTGTAACGCCTGCATGTCCCCAAGGGGACCAATAAAGGAACATATTATCTCATCTTTCATTAGTACGTCCACTCCAAATCCAACAATGCTCTCGGTCTCCTGCTCACAGTGTCAACTTGACCCTCTCTCTCTGGAGTGGGCGGTGGAGGGGGGGGGGGATATCCACGGCGTCTCTCATCAGGAGAGGAAATGACTTATTACAGCAGGGCAGCTGGCTGGGGCATTGCCTCATACCACGTCATACTTCATCCGGCGTGTTTCTGGTTGATTTAAGTCGGTCTAAGGTGGAGCGTTATGAAACGTACTCCGGGAGACGGTTGCACCCGTCACCCCTTCATTTAGCACTTGACTATACGTTTGACAGATGTTCATGCTGTGATTACCAGAGAAACCAAACCATGCGTTCTAGTGCCAACCCGCTTCTTAAACTGTTCTCGGACAGATGGTATTATTTGAGGAGCTCTCCTTTTAAAACTAAAGTGATGTGAATTACATCCACAGTATGTGGAATACATCCACACAGTATGTGGAATACGCCGAGATCATGTGAAATACATCCACATTATGTGGAATACATCAAGATGATGTGAAATACATCCACATTATGTGTGAAATACACCCACATTATGTGAAATACACCAAGATGATGTGAAATACATCCACATTATGTGAAATACACCAAGATGATGTGAAATACATCCGCATTATGTGTGAAATACATCCACATTATGTGAAATACACCAAGATGATGTGAAATACATCCACATTATGTGAAATACACAGAGAACTGGGGGGACATATGGCTGTGGGAACATAGGGCTGAGGGAACATAATAATAATAACTTTATTTGTATAGCACTTTTCATACAGAAATTGCAGTTCAAAGTGCTTCACAACAGTAAAAAGGACAGGCATAAGCGAGCATAAAAAAAAATAGAGAGGTAGCCAGGTAAGGTAAATCACAGTTTTTCAGTAATAAAAATAATAAAATAGAATAGATAGAGTAGAAAAGTGCAGTTTGATTCAGTTTAAAAATAGGCAATACAAAATATATAACTACAGAGCAGTGCATCGCTCTTAATACTTTGAGTTTCTTTACAAAGTTATAACATACAACAGAGCAGTGCATCGCTCTTAACACTTTCAGTTTCTTTACAAAGTACAGTTCTAAATTACCTTATAGAACACAGAGCAGTGCGTCGCTCACAACTTTTAATTTCTTTACAAAGTTCAGTTTTGAATTACAACAGAGCAGTGCTCTTAAAATTACAGTGCATAGGAGGTAGTGAGATAAAATGTGCATAGAACCGACACATGCATTTGATAGAAAGTGTATAAAAGTAGGTAGGGTAAGAATAGTGCAGGTAAAGTACAATTTGTGTCAGGATATCCCTGATGTTTAATTTAATGCCTTAGCAAAGAGATTTTAAGCTGTCTTTTGAAGATGTCTAGCGAGTTTGCCTCCCTGATGTTTTGGGGTAGTTTGTTCCATAGTTTTGGGGCATAGTTGATAAAGGCTGCATTACCGATCCTCTTTTGACTGTTTCTGGTAGCCTCTAGTAGTCCAGCAGCTGATGATTGCAGTGTTCTTGCTGGCCTGTAATTTGGCGTGTTGGCGATGTAGCTAGGTCCCTGTCCATTTAGAGCTTTGTATGTAAGGAGACGGACCTTAAAGTAAATTCTAACTGTTACAGGAAGCCAGTGTAAAGCACCTAAGACTGGACTATTGTGCTCCCTCCTTTTGGTTAGCAGTCGGGCTGGAGAGTTTTGGATTAGCTGAAGCCTCTCTGTGGTTTTCTTAGGGAGACCCGTGAAAAGTGCATTACAGTAGTCTAACCGGCTAGATATAAATGCATGAATTAGCTTCTCAGCATCGCTTTGATTAATAAATGGTCATACTTTTGCTATATTTCTGAGATGAAAGGACAATGTTTTGGTCACATTGTTAATATGAGAATTGAAGTTCAGTTCTGAATCTATGATAACCCAGAGACTTGTGACCTCAGATTTGATCCAAGGGGTTGGTCCAGCTTCTTTATTAACATTTCTTTTTTGGTTTTGGGGCAGATAATTAGAATTTCAGTTTTGTTCTTGTTTAGTTTCAGGAAGTTCTTACTCATCCATTTATTTATTGCCAATAAGCAGTCTGTAATGGAGTTAATAGCTGTATCATTTGGTTCAGCAGATAGATACAGTGTATCATCCGCATAGGTATGGAAACCTACATTATGTTCTCTGATGATATCACCCAGTGGTAACATGTAAAGGGGGAAGAGTAAAGGACCTAGGCAACTCCATAGTTGTTGTCATATATCTCAGACATGTGGCCTCCTAGTTCAACATAGAATTTCCTCCCTCTGATGTATGTTTTGTTTTAAACCAGCTTAGCACACGTTCTGAGAAACCTACAAGGTTTTCAAGACGATCGATTACAATTAGGGATGTTCGATATTGGCTTTTTTACCAATACCGATATACCGATATTGTCCAACTCTTAATTTCCAATACCGATATCAACCGATATCAACCGATACCGATATATGCAGGGTCCCCCCCCCCCTGTCGTGGAATTAACACAACATTATGCATACGTTTGACAATAAATAAAATCAGAATTTGTCCTTACTTGCTTGCCTGGGTAAATAAAGGTTAAAACAAATAAAAATAAAAATTTTAAACCGATACCGATAATTTCCGATATCGCATTTTAATGCCAATATCGGTAGGCCGATAATATCGGACATCCCTAATTACAATATCATTATCGATTTTATTGAATGCTGCACTGTGATCTAGCAGGATAAGGATGGAGACCTTATTCTTGTCAGAGTTTAGTCTGAGGTCACTGATTATTTTGGTAAGGGCAGTTTCAGTGTTATGATATTTTCTGAACCCTGATTGAAATTATTCTAAGATGTTGTTTTCTTCAAGAAAGGAATTCATTTGAACTGAAACTGTCTTTTCAAGTACTTTACTAATGAATGGTAGGTTAGATATTGGTCATAGTTTGCCAGTACATTTCTATCCAAATTAGTTTTTTTTTAATAATGGCTTTACAACTGCTGTTTTAAAGGCATCTGGGAAAATACCAGTTCTAAGATAAGTGTTGATGATATCTAGCACAGGGCTTGAGACACTATTAAACACCCATTTGAAGAAAGCTGTAGGTATAGGATCGATGTCTGAGGTGGAGGAGTTACATTCTGAGACAGTTTTGCAGAGCTCATCTAATCTGATGCATGTGAATCTTCTCATGATTACATTGCGCGGTTTGCTGTAATCAGTTTTATTTCCATCATGAGTAATGCTGGCCCTGATCAAGGTTATTTTGTTGTTAAAGAATAGTGCAAGTTCTTCACACTTAACCATTGATGATTGAGGAGGTGTAGGGGCAGTGTTGAGTAGTTGATTAATAGTGGAAAAAAGCATTCTGGAGTTTCCAGCGTTTTCTGTAATGATTTTAGAGAAGTAGTCTTTCCTTGCTAAGCGGACGGTTTTATTATAGGCAGTTAAATCATCTTTGTATATATCACAGCAGATAGTGGTTTCTGTTTTCCTCCATTTTCGCTCAGCTGCACGACATTTCATTTTTTCTTTGTTGACCGCATTATAGTTCAACCAGGGGGAGGCTCTGGTTTTCTTCTTTTTAGTTTTTAGTGGGGCGACAGAATTTAATACAGATGATAGTGCATCATTGAGATTTTCTACCATTTCATTTAGAGAGCTGTCATGATTGTGTGGTTCATGTAGTCTGATAAGATTAATGAACTTTGATTCAGCCTTGTCGTTTAGGAGCCTCTTTTGAACTATGATTTTTCTTCCCGTTTTAGTAAGGGTTATTTGAGCATCAAAGAATATACAGTGATGGTCTGAGATAGGTAATTCAGTTATTGAGAAATGTGTTATCCTTAGCCCAGTTGTTGTTATAACTAAGTCTCCATGCCGGTGAGTTGCATTTGTTGGTAGCACTTTATAATAACACCCTGTTATAATACATTTATAAGGTATTTGTAGATAATGAACTAATCATGAACAAACCATTTATATACATTCATAAATGATTACTAAATCATTTATAACTATATTTGTATAACATTAACAGATTAGTTCTACATTATTTATAACTCATTATCAACATTGTTTGTACTTGATTTGTCCATCATTAAATAATGTTGTTTAATGTGTAGTAACACATTTGTAGATGCTTTGAAAAATGGATATGAAAAAACTACTATAGTGTATCTCCATTTATTTTTCATGTTCAACAAATGATTTGTTAAGACATTCATAAAACATCTATAAATCATTTGCAGATGCTATCGTGGGGGCCAATCTAAAGTGAAGCCTATTCATCATTAACAAGTGTCTAATACAGTTAATTATTTGTTTACTTTTTCATCACATGTTACAAATGTTGTAGGCAGCTTTCGGATACACCCTTCTTTGTGACATCAAACAGTGACAGAATTAGGACTAAAGATAAATGCAATTTTATTAACATATAAAATACATGTGCATGACATATAGTGTAACATCGGGGGGCACTAGGACCCAGGAGTACCCTGGCCAGGTATTGAAGAGTATCCAGAGGGGAAGTCTCACGCAAGCGAGACTTGACGTCACGTGTGTTGCCGTCTGTTTGAATGGAAGCACAAGTTATCCGTGCTGCTCCTGCCGCACCCTTTTAATAAGGTATGAGCAGGTTAAACACCTTTTTTTGTTAGTAAATCTATTCCATCATTTCCGACCTACAAACAACTCTTATATGTTGTGTAGACGTTCGTGTAGATGTGGTGGCCGCTAACGTTACATTTGTTCCTAATGTGTGCTCAGTGTGCTCAGTGATGATGACACGACACAAATAATTATTACTCTTGTGTGTCGTGTCGTCATCACATACATACTGAGCACTGAGCACACATTAGCAACAAATGTAACGTTAGCGGCCACCACATCTACACAAACGTCTACACAACATATAAGAGTTGTTTGTAGGTCGGAAATGTTTAAGTTTAATTAAGTCTCCATTTAGGATCACCTTATCGTATCCGGTAACACATAGTGAAATCAGTTCAGAAAACTCCTGTATAAATATTGGTGAGTGTCTAGGCGGGGGGTATATTGTGACGATATGATAGGGATGAGGGAACATAGAGCTGGGGGAATATAGGGCTCTGGGAACATAGTGCTCTGGGAACATAGGGCTCTGGGAACATAGGGCTCTGGGAGCATAGGGCTGTGGGAACATAAGGCTGGGGGAACATAGCTAACATTGAACTACCGCCCTGTTTCTATTCTTACCTCCATCTCGAAAGTCATGGAGAAAATAGTCTACGAACAGGTCAAAAAGTACCTGGCGGAAACAAATCTAATCTACGAATTCCAATCTGGCTTCAGAACATCCCACTCCACTGACACATGCCTTCTCTATTTGAACGACCACATCAAACAAGAGGTGGACCCGGGCAAATACTGCGGCATGGTCATGCTGGACCTACAAAATGCCTTCGACACTGTCCAATCCATCCAATCCAATCCAATCCAACTTTATTTATAAAGCGCTTTAACAGCCACAGGGGCACAAAGTGCTGTACATTCTGATTGACAAGATGCAATCCTACCTGGAGGGGAGAGAACAGATGGTGGAGGTAAACGGTACTCTACCCCCCCCCCCCCCCCCCCCCGCAGTGAGCTGTGGTGTTCCACAAGGAAGCATACTAGGACCGCTACTGTTCCTAATTTATGCAAATGACATGTCATCAGCTTGTGACTGCAACTTGTTCCTGTTTGCGGACGACTCAGCCCTGCTGGTCTGTGGCAAGAACAAGTTGCAGGTTGAAAAAACCCTCAGCTCGGAACTAGGCAAAATCTGCATATGGCTCGCTGATAACAAACTATCATTACACATGGGCAAAACAGAGTCCATTCTATTCGGTTCAAATAACAAACTCAGCAAGACCGACGGCTTCTCAGTTACAGTGGGTAACAATATTGTCACAAGGAAAGATGAAATTACCTACCTGGGTTCCATCCTAGAGGCAAATCTTTCCTGTGACAAAATGGCATCCAATGTAATAAAAAAAGTCAACCAACGAACTAGATTCTTGTACCGGATCTCCTCACTGGTAAACAAGAATATCCTGAAGACTCTGGCAGGAGCACTCATTCAAGGGTACTACGACTATGCTTGCACCTCATGGTACCAAAGCACCTCAAAGGCGCTAAAAACAAGATTACAAACATCACAAAACAAACTGGTCAGACTTCTACTTGACCTTACCCCTAGAACCCACCTCACCCCTGCCCACTTTGACAACCTAGGATGGCTTAGAGTAGACTACAGAGTACAGCAACTTGCAATGGGCCTGGTCTACAAGATACACTATACGACTAAGGTACCCATGTACATGTCAAAATACTTCCCAAAGGTCAGTGAATACCACGACCACAACACCAGAGGAAGCTCAACAAATCATGTTAAACCCAGATTCGGCTCAAACAAGGGACTAAACACGTTTCGCAATTATGCCACATCAATGTGGAACGCCCTACCCAAAGCTGTAAAGGAATCTGAATCCCTACCCACATTCAAAACCGCTCTTAAAGAGCACCTACGGGAGGGTGCTATTCGAAACTGGCCACCGTAAATGTCCAAACCCCCCCACCCCCACCCCCTCCTAATAGACAGTCTCCTCCCCACCGCATGTATATATTCTCTCCCCGGCGTATGTATATTTCTTTCCCACCCACCCACCCCCTCCAAATGTACAGTCTCCTCCCCACCGTATGTATATATTCTCTCCCCACCGTATGTATATTTCTCTCCCACCCACCCACCCCCTCCTAATGTACAGTCCCCTCCCCATCATGTATATACTCTGTCAGGATCTATGGGTAAGAGTACTGTATATTTGAATATCGTATATGTCACAAATGTAACAGTACTAAATACCTGTATGTCATTTATGTCCCTATGCTATAAATGTCATGTATGTTGTGTATGTCATAAATGTCACTATGAATTGAAAATGGGGGATCCTGATGTAAACAAGACAAACGTGTTTCTCTGGTCTGCATCCCCTTAACATATGTGTGTATTGAGCCATACTGTATTGTACCCATTCTGCAATCTGTTAAATAAAGTTTTCATTCATTCATTCATTCATTCATTCATTCATTCATTCATTCATTCATTCATTCATTCATTCATTCATTCATTCATTCATTCATTCATTCATTCATTCATAGGGCTCTGGGAACATAAGGCTGGGGGGACATAGGGCTCTGGGAACATAGGGCTGTGGGAACTTAGGTTTCTAGGAACATAGGGCTGTGATGTGACATGTGATGGATCAATGTAGCCGCTCCCTTACTCTCAGCTGTCTGGAAGAATAAATAATTCTACCCGCGTGTCTGGCAGCCCCTCCAGCTCCTGGCAGAGGGTTTGATTGGCAGTCTTCTGACATGAGTGGGCTGCATTCAGCCAACCACTGATCTTTTCTGAGGGTGCTTCTGTTCCCCGACTGTCATCCTGAACCTCCCACGGGAGAGAGAGGGGCTTTGTTGCTCAGTGCGGACAAAGGAAGCGAGTTTCCAAACATGTTAAGGGAACGACTTGCACTTTCTAACAGCGTTTGTGATGTTAATTAGATGCATCTGCGTTTGGCTCCCTGTTGAGAGATGTTCAGTCTGCCGAGTGGGACCGGACTGTGTCACTCAGAAATGGTCACTCTTCTCTGATGACACTGCATTTAATTACGCTTTATATTAATGGTGCTGTAAGTGTTTGTGTTTTTTTGCTAAGATGAGTGATCTACATGTTACAATTATAGCTTTACATTCCAACAGCCATCACTGATTGTTGTGTTTGAGTGTTTGGTCAGTAACATGGGCAGTGCAGTAAGCAAATTTGCCATGGCACAATATTATATATATATATATATATATATATATATATATATATATATATATATATATATATATATATATATATATATATATATATATATATATATATATATATATATATATATATATATCTCCTGTTTGGATAAAGTCGGAAGGGAAACCAGAACATTTATTTTGTGTTTACTGCAGAGCAGGAGGGACTGAGAGACCCATGTTACTGACCAGGCACTCTATAACAGTGATGGCTGTTGGAATGTAGAGCTATTTTAATAAAGGAAATACCACTTACAGACAGCACCTTTAAATCATGACATTATTGGAAGATAAATTATTAGGGATGTCCGATATTATCGGCCTACCGATATTGGCATTCAAATGTAATATCGAAAATTATCGTTATCGGTTTTCAATATATTTTATTTTTAATAAAATACATTTTTTTTTAACATTTATTTAACCTTTATTTACCCAGGCAAGCAAGTAAGAACAAATTCTTATTTTATTTATTGTCAAAAGTATGCATAATGTTGTGTTAATTCGATGACAAGAGATATGTAATGTTAATAACCTGAAATTATTTATATTTTTGGGGGGGAAACCCTGCATATATCGGTATCGGTTGATATCGGTATCGGAAATTAAGAGTTGGACAATATCGGTATATCGGTACAAAAGCCAATATCGAACATCCCTATAAATTATGAAAACATACAGGGGCAAATTCTGGCCTGGTATTCTATATCCTATAATAATATTTCAAAGTGCATGTGTCCGGATGGCAGAATTCAGTACTGTATCTACAAAACCTTCTGTTTAATCATCTTCCCTTTATTAATTTGCTTAGATTTTCTAATCTAATCTAATCTAATGATGTATGACGTAATGTTTCATATCTATGGGTGAGTGCCACTCAACTAGAGGTGAGTGATGGGCCAATCAGAGTAACCCATTTATATGATGTAATAAGTCAAAGGAAACAGATTGGATATCTGCAATGGCTTGATGCTGTTGATATCCAGGGGGATAGACATAGAAGACCTTAGATCTGTAGTACTATACTTGTGCTGTACACTGACAATACATTTCAATCTAATCTAATCTAATCCAATCCAACCTGCACAGGATCTGCAGATGAACACAGGCCTGTTTGGTCTAAATCTGGCACATTTACATGCTGCGTCTAAATTGTCATGTGTATGAATGCGCTCTTTCTTAAACCACATGAAGCTAAATTAGTGTGGAGAGGCTGAGCGTTGTGTTGTGCTGCTGCTGCTGCTCCTCCCGGTAGGCTGCTTGAGCCTCTCTCTCTCCAGCCTCTCCCTCCTCCTCCTCTCTGGATGTAGGTCAGCCCAGGTAGGCTGCTTGAGCCTCTCTCTCTCCAGCCTCTCCCTCCTCCTCCTCCTCTCTGGATGTAGGTCAGCCCAGGTAGGCTGCATGAGCGTCTCTCTCTCCAGCCTCTCCCTCCTCCTCCTCCTCTCTGGAGGCATGTCAGCCCAGGTAGGCTGCTTGAGCCTCTCTCTCTCCAGCCTCTCCCTCCTCCTCCTCCTCTCTGGATGTAGGTCAGCCCACGTAGGCTGCTTGAGCCTCTCTCTCTCCAGCCTCTCCCTCCTCCTCCTCTCTGGATGCAGGTCAGCCCAGGTAGGCTGCTTGAGCCTCTCTCTCTCCAGCCTCTCCCTCCTCCTCCTCTCTGGATGTAGGTCAGCCCAGGTAGGCTGCTTGAGCCTCTCTCTCTCCAGCCTCTCCCTCCTCCTCCTCCTCTCTGGATGTAGGTCAGCCCAGGTAGGCTGCTTGAGCCTCTCTCTCTCCAGCCTCTCCCTCCTCCTCCTCCTCTCTGGATGTAGGTCAGCCCAGGTAGGCTGCTTGAGCCTCTCTCTCTCCAGCCTCTCCCTCCTCCTCCTCTCTGGATGTAGGTCAGCCCAGGTAGGCTGCTTGAGCCTCTCTCTCTCCAGCCTCTCCCTCCTCCTCCTCCTCTCTGGATGTAGGTCAGCCCAGGTAGGCTGCTTGAGCCTCTCTCTCTCCAGCCTCTCCCTCCTCCTCCTCCTCCTCCTCCTCCTCCTCCTCCTCCTCCTCCTCCTCCTCCTCCTCCTCCTCCTCTCTGGATGCAGGTCAGCCCAGGTAGGCTGCTTGAGCCTCTCTCTCTCCAGCCTCTCCCTCCTCCTCCTCCTCTCTGGATGCAGGTCAGCCCAGGTAGGCTGCTTGAGCCTCTCTCTCTCCGGCCTCTCCCTCTCCATCCTCCTCCTCTCCGGGGGCAGGTTTAGATTAGATTGTACTTTATTGTCATTATATTTGCATACAACGAGATTTGGGACTCAAACTTAACACAATGGCCGCCAAGAACGAGTTAACTCGTTATAGCCCGCCAATTTTTGGCCACCAACAACGAGTATACTCGTTATTTCTTTTATTCGCTATTTTCATTCATAATTCATCCTGCTATGGTGTAGGACTGTGTTGCACTCTGTCTGAGACCGCAACAGTGCGATACCGCCGCCTAACGCTTTGCGGCTGCTATTGCACTCCATTTGAAACGATGTGGTTTGTTTTCCTGGCCGAGCTGCAGCGTGCAGGCAGGGTCTAAACACTCCGGCAAGACAAGCGCTTATAGGGATGCATCGACGAGCCCCCCCCCCCCCCCCCCCCCCCTGTTCATTTTCTTTGGTGGATAACGTGGGACACACTACCGCGGCCAGTATTTGGAATGGCGATCAGATAATTGGATTATTCTTTTTGCAGTACATTATAGACCTTAGCTAGGGTTAGATATTATTATTATATATATATTTTTTTTTATTATTTCAGATAATGGTTGAAGAAGTGCGTCTTTAGTCGACGGCGAAAGATTGGACGGGATTCGGCTGTCCTAGTTATTGCCCCACCAATAGGAGTAGGTCTGAGGCGGCCAGAAGATGCAGAGCGTAGGGGTCTTGAGGGTGTGTAGTTAGAGAGCATTGACCGGAGGTAGGCGGGAGTGGTTCCCTTTGCCGCACGGTATGCTAGGTCGAGGGCCTTGAAGCGGATACGTGCAGCAATAGGGAGCCAGTGCAGGTCCCTAAGAATTGGGGTGACATGGGCCGACTTCGGTAGGTTTGAGATCAGGCGGGCCGATGCGTTTGAATGAGCTGAAAAGGCTTGGTGGTAGTGGCCGGGAGGCCAGCGAGCAGTGCGTTGCAGTAGTCCAGGCGGGAGATGACTGTTGATTGGACGAGGAGTTGGGTGGCTTCTTTTGTCAGGAAGGGGCGGATCCTTCTGACGTTGCTCAGGAGGAATCTGCAGGTTCTGGTTGTCGCTGCGATGTGAGCAGAGAAGTTCAACTGGTCGTCGAGGACAACACCAAGGTTCTTGGCGGTTGGGGACGCGGTCACAGCTGCATTCTCGACTGTGTTGGAAAGGTCGGTCAGGGGGGAGGATTTGGCTGGCAGGTGGAGCAATTCTGTTTTGCTTAGGTTCAGTTTGAGGTGGTTGGTCTTCATCCAGGCAGAGATGTCGGACAGACAAGCCGAGATCCGCTCAGAGACTTGGATATCTGAGGGAGGGAAGGAGAGGAAGAGTTGACTATCATCGGCATAACAATGATATGAGAAGCCATGAGACGTGATATTGTTACCCAGTGATTTAGTGTAGAGGGAGAAGAGAAGGGGTCCTAGGACCGAGCCCTGAGGGACACCCCTCCGCAGGGGGCGGGTGGCCAACAGGGTCCTTCTCCATGACACTTGGTAGGAGCGGTCATCGAGTTATGATGTCAGCCATGTCAGTGCAGATCCAGCCACTCCCATTCCTGCGAGGGCCGCGAGGAGGATCTGATGGTTGACTGTGTCGAAGGCTGCAGATAGATCTAGGAGAAGGTAAGGACTATATATGATCAATCTTGCGTTGATCCGATAATTTTTTTCCCGCGATCGCAGCGTGTGTGTCTGTGTGTATGTGTGTGTGCCGTTGGCTACGATCAAAGCACGGAGGGGCGGTTCCCCCCCCCCCCTTTCGTGATTGCATGATGAAACATAATACCGATAATCTAGCATTTATTTCAGATTGATTCAATAATCAGGCGAGAAATGGCAACGTGTTTAGTGAATTTCACTAAAGCACTGTTTGTCGGAGTTCTCTGGGATTACACAGGATCACTCTACAACTATACTCATATTCACCACGGTATAAAACGGAAATGTATGAATGAAAAAATCATCTGTTTTTTGCATGTTGACCAGAAGAAACTCACTGACAATCGACGGTGTTATTAGATCCATAGCTATACTATTTAATATAGTTTTAGCACTACAAACACCGGCATCTACCCCCATTGCATTACAGCGCTGGCACAAACGGCCATACGCCCACAGCGACCCCCGGCGGTCAATGTGTTAAGGTGCAGTAATAAAATCACACAAGTAATAAAAGAGAAACATTAAATACTATACAGAAACATTAAATACTATACAATAAGACAATGTTACAATCCTGTACAATATACAAAACAACAACAATATACAGAATAACAATACACAAATAACAATCACAGTGTCAGACGGTAGTGGGTTGGTATTGCACTGTGGATATTGCACATCAGGATGTTGCACAGTGTGGGAGGAATTATTAGTGCATGTTAGAGTTCGGGGTGGTGATGGCTCTGGGGAAGAAACAGTCTCTGAGCCTGTTTGTTCTGGCTCTGATGCACCTGTAGTGCCTCCCCGATGGCAACAGGTCGAACAGGTGGAAGCCAGGGTGTGAGCTGTCCTTTGTAATGTTTTTTTGCTCTGTTGAGGCAGCGGGAGTTGTGAAGTCCTTCAGGGAAGGGGGGGGGGGGGGGGGGGTCAGCCCAGGTAGGCTGCTTGAGCCTCTCTCTCTCCAGCCTCTCCCTCCTCCTCCTCTCTCGAGGCAGGTCAGCCCAGGTAGGCTGCTTGAGCCTCTCTCTCCAGCCTCTCCCTCCTCCTCCTCTCTGAAGGCAGGTCAGCCCAGGCCGAAGGACCCACAGAGGCATTAAGGAAGGAGGAGGAAAACACTAATCTCCACTCTGTGCTCGCCGCTCTCTCCCCCACCAGGCAAAATAAATAAACCTCTCATCTTCCCATAATTATGGAGACAGACAGCTGGAGTCTCTCGCTGTTGCCCCACTCTGTCACTGAGTCCTATGGCCCGCCAACGGGTATCACCGCTGTGCAAATAGAGCATGTGATGGGTGACTAAAGCAATTTCATTTAATTTCAAACCTTTATTTGAACTCCGAGGTTACCCTCATTTACAGCAACGGCAGGCTTACAAAACAAAGACATAGTTTAACATTATCAGCAATTTTATACATGCACAACAAATAATAATAAACAATAAAAAATATACTTTTAATTGCAGCAAAAGAAGGAAGAACCTTCAGCTTTAGAGTCAGTTGGAGGACATTCCAGGGGTTGGAAGCATCAAGGAACAAGCAGTTGTTCGTAGTTCAGAGCAAACTGGAGGAACCATAAGAATCAATCAATCAATCAATACATTTGTATTTATATAGCAACAGTTGTGACTGTACCAAAGTGCTTCACAGATAAAACATAGAGCAAAGAAGAAAATACATATACAAAACATATACTAGATATAAAAGTGCAAAAAGTGCAAATACAAATAAGTGCAGGGGTTCCGATAGAAATAAAAACAAAAGAGGAATAAAAGAAAGAAAAGTGCAGTAGAATACAAAATAAGGCATAAAAGGACTAAAGGTAATGAGTAAGAACCAAGCAGTCATTTGAACATGTAGAATAGGTTCTACGGTTCCATTCCAATTCCAATATTTCTGGCTCTAGTAAACAGCATGAACTTTGCTTTATCTGCGTTAAGCAGATAGATCATAAACAAAAGTCGCAGGTTCTCATTGGCTAGTTGTACTGAATCAGCGATACACAATAGTATCATCAGCGTAGAGATGGACTTGACAACCACTCAATGAAGAGACAATTATCATTCATATGAATTGTGAAAAGGACAGGACTCAAAATGTATCCCTGCGGAACACCCTTTGTTACCGACAATAATTCAGACTGGGCACTCCCGGTCTTCACACACTGAAGTCTCTCAAATAAATAATTCTGAAACCAATCACAGGCCTTTCCATCTAAACCAAACCAATAGTACATAACCTTTATAAGAGCAAAGGATGATCAACTATGAAATGTTCTTGACAGATCCACAAGAAGAGCAGCACAATGTTTCCTATCTAAAGCGGATACTGTATCATTTGTAATTAATGTCATGGGTGAGATAGTGCTGTGATTGGTTCTAAAACCAGATTGGTGTGGACTTAAAACAGAGTGACTAGAAAGTAAAAATTGGTTATTTACCAGAGGTTGGACTTTAACTAGGCATAACTTGGAAATGGGTCTGTAATTATTTAAATAATTACGATCACCACCTTTATGTAATGGAAATACGTGTGTAATGGAAATACTCTGGAATTCCCTTGAGATAGAAAGATTGAATACACACATGTTAATTACTCTGTGATAAATGGAGCGGCCAGTTTCAGAAAACAAAGGATCCAATTTATCCCAACCAGTTGAGCTCCTGAATCAATGGCTTGCAAAGATTCAAATACATCACTGGTAGAAAATGGCTGAAAGATAAACTGAGGCACGTGGCTCTATGTGGAAATACTAGGGATGTTCGATATTGGCCTTTTTACCGATAACCAATATACCGATATTGTCCAACTCTTAATTTCCGATACCGATATCAACCGATACCGATATATGCAGGGTCCCCCCCCCCCCCCCCCAAAAAACTGAATAATTTCAGGTAATTAACATTACATATCTCTTGTTGTGGAATTAACACAGCATTATGCATACATTTGACAATACATACAATAAGAATTTGTTCTTACTTGCTTGCCTCTGTAAATAAAGGTTACATAAATGTAAAAAATTATAAAAAAATAAAAATAAACATTATTATTCTTAGTTTTTGAAAACTGATACCGATATTTTCCGATATTACATTTTAATGCCAATATCAGCCGATAATATCGGTAGGCCGATAATATCGGACATCCCTAGGAAATACCTATCCTCATCATTCCTTATCAATTATTAAATAAATATTAAAGGCTAACCTCTCCACATTTAACTCATTGACTGCCACGCTGTTTTCCCATCTTTACTCCCTGGCGCCAGTGTTATTGACCATTTTCACGATGTTTACGGACCCATGGTATATTCTATATTATAGCTATGGAGACAATAGTATGGCTAATTTGACAGGCACTATTTATAGTCCAACAGGGATAAAACAGTTAATTTCTACATACCTTCATTTGTGCGCTATACCACGCATGTCTTGCGGCTGCTCGCCTGAAACCTATATTATTGCCAGGTCAAAGGTAAACACATGCCCTTGTCGTTTTCCGACGCTGCAATCATACAAATGCATGTTTTAGGATGGGGGTTCGGTAAAATAGATGTAAAATAGACGTTACCTTTGTCAAAAGGTACACAACCATATGTTTCTTCACAAAGGCATCGGGGGGGGGGGGGGGGGTCGTTTTCCTACGCTGTGATCATTACAAAAGCATGTTTTAGGATGGGGTTTGGTAAAGTAGACGTAAAATAGATGTTACCTTTGTTAGAAGGTACTCCACTGTTGCTTCGAGTCCAAGTGTCTTGAATCAGAACAGGTTCAATACATATAACGTTAGGTGGCCCTCATCCGTTGTCTTCTTCGTCTATACTATAGTCTGCTAGTCTGACGTCACTGGTTGTTCCACCTGTATAGGGATTTATCATTGGGAAAATGTATTATCGGCTATTGTAACAATTCTGCCGCATGTAAATTGAAAAGCTTGAAATGTTTGCACAAAATGAGTTCCCTTCTATCACTAACATTATTGTTTAAGCATTTTCGGTTGAAATAAAATTTGGCGATTTTTTTTTATGATTAATTATGAATATTTTCATCGTGAGCTATAGATTGTGGATGAATAAGCACAGAATGGCAGGTGAAAAGATGTGACTGGCTGCCTCCACATGTATCGGAGGGGACATGTGATGGGCTTCTATCCTCCCTACGACCGGCCAGTGGGGGGAACATGCGAGCAACGATCAGGACAGGGGAGGGAGAATTGGCATGAGAGGAAAAATTGGGATGAGAGAAAAATCACAGAAAAAGGAGGAGAAAAAGTAGAAAAAAAAAAGAAAGGTACACCATGCAAATGTTAATGCTTTATTTGTTTTAAACAAGACGATTTAGAAATGGGCAATGGGGAAATACATTGCGTTGGACAGAGGTTGGAACACAAAAAACTGCAATGACGTAACCACTACACCTCCATATAGACGGAGCCAAATAGGTTTCCTCATCAGCCAGTTTGACTATAGTATTTGTATGATTTACCAGAAGTGCTGAGTCCAACATAGTCCAACATAGTCTGGTGGAAACGCACCTTATCGACCATAATCATCATCCATATAATCCATTTAGTCTTTTTCATAATATCCAATAGTTCGCTCTAGGCGATCGCCATTGTCGAACGTGTCCTGCTCACTGCTTGCCGCACCCTACTAGTAGAGTCCCTAGTGCTTCGAGTGCTGTGGGGCCACCCACACTAAGCTGGCCCATGCATGTTCATAAGGTCATGTTCATGTTCAACCCTGCTACCTGGCGGGATTCAATCGTCATTGCAGGTCCAATCCACATTCACAAGGCCCGCGCGAGTGCTTAGTATGAGAACATTGGGAAAAGGAAACAAAAAACAAGATATCTCTTTTTTTGGCGCTCAACACTTGGATTTCAAACATGAGAAATCTCATGTTTGGCGCTGAATGAGTGTGTAGCTGGGGAAACAGGTTTGTTTTTATTAGGGTTTTATTTGGAGGATTTGCATAAGAGCCGCTAATTAGGTCTAGATAATAATTTAGCCATTTCTCACAGATGATCAGCATTTATTCCCAATTTGTCTAAAAGATACCCAATGTGACAGGTCTCCAGAGCATCTGCCAAGTTACCAGGCTCCATTACTATCTTCCAAACCAGGCTTTTTACCTATCATCCAAACCAGGCTCCATTCCTATCTCTGAATAAAGCTGCTAGTTCAGGTGAGAACCAGCCACTATTCATATCTCTGA
This sequence comes from Notolepis coatsorum, assembly GCF_963971535.1. Lineage (NCBI taxonomy): Eukaryota > Metazoa > Chordata > Actinopteri > Aulopiformes > Paralepididae > Notolepis > Notolepis coatsorum. Next base: position 18,239,152 of record NC_140177.1, on the reverse strand, counting down.
ATAAAGCTGCTAGTTCAGGTGAGAACCAGCCACTATTCATATCTCTGAATAAAGCTGCTAGTTTAGATGAAAACCAGGCTCTGTTCCTGAATAAAGCTGCTAGTTCAGATGAAAACCAGGCTCTGTTCCTACCTCTGAATACAGCTGCTAGTTCAGATGAAAACCAGGCTCTGTTCCTACCTCTGAATACAGCTGCTAGTTCAGGTGAAAACCAGGCTGTGTTTCTATCTCTGAATAAAGCTACTAGTTCAGGTGAGAACCAGGCTCTGTTCCTATCTTCAGAGCTCAGTGGCTCAGGAGGTAGAGCAGTCACCGTCATTCGGGGGCTCCCAGTCTATTTCCCGCTCGTCCCAGGCAGCGTGTAGAAGTATCCTCGAGCAAGACACTTAACCCCTAACTGCTCCTGATGAGCAGGTTGGCACCTTGCATGGTTGCCTCCGCCATCGGTGTGTGAATGTGTGAGTGAATAGGTAAAATGTGAGGAACAAAACGCTTTGGATAAAAGCGCCATATAAATGCACCAATTTGCCATTGTGCAAATTCAACATCTGGGATTTCAGATGTCTATTGTAAGTTGCTATGGAAAACCTCAGTTAAAAAGGCTTCTTCTTTGAAATGTCTTAGATTTCTCTTTGAAACCACATATTTCCTCTTCTTTAACTATTACTATTACTGATACAGAAATAGGGAATTGACCACAAATTCCTAGCTCAAAGACACCACAGACAGTAATGTTGTCAACTCTACCGAAGATGTCTGTCTGCTTATTATAATAGATCTATTATTGGCAATTAGACCTCATGTGATGATGGCATAAAAATCCAATTTGTATTTGAAGGCTAATTTGCAACTCATTTTGAAGGCTCTGAGTTGAGCATTTCCTCAGAATTCATAACGATCTTGAATAATAATAGCATGCGTACTGATGTCAGTCTCCATACAATCAGCTGTTGGTGAATCATCACTGATGTGTCTGGTCAGTAACAAGGGTCTCCCAGTCCCTCTGCTCTGCAGTAAACACAAAATACATGTTCTGGTATCGCGTTCCCACTTTATCCAATCAGGAGAGAGAACTTCACACTACAAAATGGTCTGACAAAAAGAAAAACAAGTTGCAAATAACAAGTGCAGTAAGCAAACAAGTAAAGAATATCTACACAGTAAATTTCGCTGAGTACATTTTACTCAAACTAAGTACATTTGACTCAAACTGAGTAAAATTGTACTCACTTGGGCTCAAATGGACTCAGTTTAAGTCAAATCTACTCTGCGAAATTTACTGTGTAGGGTTCTCTCTCCTGATTGGATAAAGTGGGAAGGGATACCAGGAAATGTATTTTTGGACCTATGTTACTGACCAGACACTCTATATCAGTGATGGCTGTTGGAATGTAGAGCTATTTAACACTTATTTTAACAAGAGAATACCATTTACAGCACATTTAACCATATCCACTACGAAGAATGCACCCAATGCTGTAGTCTAGGGCAGTGGTTCTCAACTGGTCTAGCCTCGGGACCCAACATTTTCCTTAGTCATTAAGTCGCGACCCAAGTCGCGACCTAAGTCGCGACCCAAATTTCTTAACCACTATGATTTTTTATTTTTTTTTGCAGTAATACACAATCTTTCATGCATTGTTAAAAACATGAAATAAACTCAAAGTGCAACAAAAGTGCAACTAGGGCTAAAAACCCAATGAAATAAAATAATAATAAATAATATATGCTTCTTAGCAGATTTCTTCGCTTAACATAACAGACCTAAGTTTGGGGGAACTAATGGGATAACTGGGGTTGCAACAAAAGTGCAACTAGGGCTAAAAACACAATGAAATAAAATAATAATAATAATAATAATAATAATAATAATAATAATAATAATAATAATAATAATAATAATAATAATAATAATAATAATAATAATAATAATAATAATAATAATAATAATAATAATAATAATAATAATAATAATAATAATAATAATAATAATAATAATAATAATAATAATAATAATAATAATAATAATAATAATAATAATAATAATAATAATAATAATAATAAATAATATATCCTTCTTAGCAGACTTCTTAGCTTAACATCCCAGGGAACTAATGGGATAACTGGGGATGTTGTTTGCTCCTGACAAGAGTCTCAAAGTCGGGGGTGATGGTAGACAAAGCAACTCCGAGGTCATGCTCAATGTCCAATCTGTTCCTCTGCTTTGTCTTAAGCCACTTCCACAAAGATAGGTAGCAACAAAAAAAATTATAAAAAAATAAAAAAAATATATTTTTTTTCCACACACATCCCAATCAAAATGACCCCGCGACCCACTTTTGGGTCGCGACCCACCAGTTGAGATACACTGGTCTAGGGTATATAAATATATTTATAATATAGATATACAGTATATATATATGTATATATATATCCATCTGTATAGTAGGGTCACAGTGCAGTTACCTCCACTCACCAGCCTCCTCCTCTACTACTCTGAGTGCAGCTATAATGACAGCATTGCCTACTCTTCTACCCCTGATAGACTACAGCTGATCCCAGTTCAGCTTTAATCACACCCTCACCCTCCTTACTACAATTATACACTTTATGAAGCCACGCGTGACATGCAGGGGGACGATGACATGTAGGGGACGATGACGTGTAGGGGATGAGGATGTGTAGGGGACAATGATGTGTAGGGGATGAGGATGTGTAGGGGATGAGGACGTGTAGGGGATGAGGATGTGTAGGGGATGAGGATGTGTAGGGGACAATGATGTGTAGGGGATGAGGATGTGTAGGGGATGAGGATGTGTAGGGGATGAGGATGTGTAGGGGATGAGGATGTGTAGGGGATGAGGATGTGTAGGGGATGAGGATGTGTAGGGGATGAGGATGTGTAGGGGATGAGGACATGTAGGGGATGAGGATGTGTAGGGGATGAGGATGTGTAGGGGATGAGGATGTGTAGGGGATGAGGACGTGTAGGGGATGAGGATGTGTAGGGGATGAGGATGTGTAGGGGATGAGGATGTGTAGTGGATGAGGATGTGTAGGGGATGAGGATGTGTAGGGGATGAGGATGTGTAGTGGATGAGGATGTGTAGGGGATGAGGATGTGTAGGGGATGCGGATGTGTAGGGGATGAGGATGTGTAGTGGATGAGGATGTGTAGGGGATGAGGATGTGTAGTGGATGAGGATGTGTAGGGGATGAGGACGTGTAGGGGATGAGGATGTGTAGGGGATGAGGATGTGTAGGGGATGAGGATGTGTAGGGGATGAGGATGTGTAGGGGATGAGGATGTGTAGGGGATGAGGATGTGTAGGGGATGAGGATGTGTAGTGGATGAGGATGTGTAGGGGATGAGGATGTGTAGGGGATGAGGATGTGTAGGGGATGAGGATGTGTAGGGGATGAGGATGTGTAGTGGATGAGGATGTGTAGGGGATGAGGATGTGTAGGGATGAGGATGTGTAGGGGATGAGGATGTGTAGGGATGAGGATGTGTAGGGGATGAGGACGTGTAGGGGATGAGGATGTGTAGGGGATGAGGATGTGTAGGGGACAATGATGATGGCGCCGCCCCGTTCGGCTGCCTCTCTGTTAGCTCCGTCGAGACTGTGTTTACTTTTGTTAATATTTATAGTTTTTAGAGTTTTGTGCGTACCAACTGTTGGTGCATTTAATGTATACGACCGTCAGTCACTCATAGACATTGGATTACGGGAAACTTACCAACTGGATTACTCGCTGGATCAACTTTCCGAACCACATCAATGGCCGGAAGAAATCCTCCGGAGACTAGGACCAGATCCTTTGTTCCTAGACCCCAGGAAAAGACGTCGAGGAAAAAGGGCTGGGATCCGAAACAGGCTGAGATCCAGACGACACCGTACACCACTTCCCAGTATATTGCTAGCCAATGTACAATCAATAGACAATAAACTGGATGACATCCGAGCAAGGATTCAATATCAAAGAGACGTTAGGGACTGCAATGTCCTTTGCTTCACCGAAACATGGCTAACACCGGAGGTTCCAGATCACGCGATTCAACCAGCGGATCACTTCTTTATCCATAGGAAGGATCGGACACAATCAGAGTCCGGTAAACAACGTGGTGGAGGTATTGCCTTCATGTTTAACAAAAATTGGAGTGATCCAACGAATGTGAAGGAATTATCCAACCACTGCTCGCCAGAACTGGAATATATAACCATCAAGTGTCGTCCTTTCTTCCTCTCGAGGGAGTTAACGGCGATCGTCCTGGTCGGAGTGTATATTCCACCGCAAGCCAACAACAACGCCGCGCTCTCCAGACTACACGACGAGGTAAATAATATACAAGCGACGAACGTTAACGCCGCCATTTTAGTACTGGGAGATTTCAATAGCGCCAATCTGAGAAAGGTATTGCCTGATTTCTACCAGCATGTGACTTGCAACACCAGAGGCGGTAACATCCTAGATCACTGTTACACGCAATTTAAAGGTGGCTACAAGGCTCATTCTGATAGTGGCTTTGGCAAGTCAGATCACGCATCCATTTTCCTTACACCAAAGTACAGACAAAGAATTAAAAGTACTCCCGTAGTCTCGCGAGAGGTGCAGAAATGGGATGTGACGTCAGAGGATACGATCCGGTCAGTGTTCCACAACACAGACTGGATTGTATTCCGCGACACAGATAACATTAATGCCTACACGGAGACAGTGCTGGACTATGTCTGTACTAGGGTGAAAGAAACAATCCCCACTACCAAAATGAAAGTTTACCCAAATCAAAAACCCTGGGTAGACAAATCCGTCCGTGAAGCTCTGAGAGAGCGCACCAAAGCATACAATGACGGCCTAGTGGCAGGCAACATGAATGACCACAAGGTGGCGCAACACAACGTAAGGAGGACAGTGTCAGAGGCCAAACGGCGCTACAGGGATAAAATTGAACTCCAGTTTGAACAAGCTGACTCTAGAGCTATGTGGCAGGGGCTCAAAACGATGACAGACTACAAAGGCGCCTCCCTCAAACTGAACAGTGACATCTCCTTAGCAAACGACCTCAATACCTTCTATGCGAGGTTTGATGCTGGTAATAACAACACCAGCTCACAAGCCTCGGCAATGGGGGGGGGGGGGGTCGGCTGCTGATGGAGGCGCAGTGTTCAGGGTAACAGAGCATGAGGTGAGGCGGACCTTTAAAAAAGTGAATATCAGGAAGGCAGCAGGTCCGGACGGCATCCCCGGCCGCGTCCTAAAAGTCTGTGCCGACCAACTGGCCCCAGTATTCACTGACATATTTAACCTGTCCTTAGAACAGGCTGTCATCCCCACCTGCCTGAAGAAGTCCACTATTATCCCTGTACCCAAAAAATCCAAGCCTGCTTGCCTCAACGACTACCGCCCTGTAGCTCTCACCTCCATAGCCATGAAGTGCTTTGAGAAGCTAGTAAAGGGCTACATCTGCTCCTCCCTCCCCATCAACATGGACCCCCTGCAATTTGCATACCGCCCCAACAGGTCCACGGAGGACGCCATATCCCATGTGCTGCACACAGCAGCATCACACCTGGACAAGAGGCAGGGGAACTATGTGAGAATGCTATTCATCGACTACAGCTCGGCATTCAATACCATAGTCCCCTCCATACTCATAGCCAAGCTCAGGGACCTGGGCTTGGGCTATGACCTCTGCCAGTGGGTCTTGGACTTCCTGACTGGCAGACCCCAGGTGGTGAGAGCAGGCAACTGCACCTCCTCATCCATCACCCTCAACATAGGGGCCCCCCAGGGCTGTGTTCTGAGTCCCCTCCTCTACTCCCTGTACACACACGACTGTGTGGCTCAGCGGAGTAGCAATACAATCGTCAAATTTGCTGACGACACAGTGGTGGTGGGCCTGATCTCTGCCAACGACGAGAGGGCCTACCTGGAAGAGGTCAAGGTCCTGGCGGGATGGTGCCAGGAAAACAGCCTCTCCCTGAACGTCAGCAAAACAAAGGAGATGATTGTGGACTTCAGGAGGTCGGGGGTCAAGGACTACAGCCCCCTCAGCATCGACGGGGCACCGGTTGAGAGAGTCAACAGCTTCAAGTACCTCGGAGCCCACATATCCGAGGACTTGAAATGGACCATACACATTAACAGTGTGGTGAAGAAGGCACGACAACGCCTCTACTTCCTCAGGCGCCTAAGGAAGTTCCAAGTCAGCCAGAAGATCCTTAAGAACTTCTACTCATGTACAATAGAGAGCATCTTGACCGGCAACATCACCTCCTGGTTTGGGAATAGCACTGCAAAAGACCAAAGCAGACTACAAAGAGTGACACGTTCAGCCGAACGCACAATTGGAGGGGGGCTCCCCACCCTCCAGAACATTTACAACAAGCGTTGCAAGGGGAAGGCTAAGAGAATTATTAAGGACTCGAGCCACCCGAACAACTGCCTCTTTGAACTGCTGCCGTCAGGCAAGCGACACAGGAGTCTCAAGGCGAGCACAGAAAGACTCAGAAGTAGCTTCTATCCCCAGGCCATCAGGCTGCTAAACGAACAATGAATGAACACTACACAACAACAACCACCAAACACACATAGCACACACATCCACACGCACACACTCACTTTAAACAAACACACTGTAGCACCCACTACACACACTTTATAGCACACACCCACTTTAAACAAACACACTGTAGCACCCACTCCCCACACTTTATATTTATGGATGAAGGATTGCACTACAACTCGTACACCTTACTGTAAATTGTACCTAAAATTGTACCTCATCCCATTTCTGCTTTGCACTAGATAGTACTGTACATTAGTACACTGCATAGTATTGTGTATTGTATATTATATGGTAACTCAGAACATTGTACATATGTCTATACCGAACAACTGTGACCTCATTCTTCTTCTAAATTCATGCTATATTATGTTATTATGTTATTTGATACTATCTTGTCTAGCACAGTCTCTGGAGCGTAACAGTAAGAAGCATTTTGTATGAAAGTATTCTGTACTTCTGTATGACAACTATTAAAGAACTTGAACTTGAACTTGAACAATGATGTGTAGGGGATGAGGACGTGTAGGGGATGAGGATGTGTAGGGGATGAGGATGTGTAGGGGATGAGGATGTGTAGGGGATGAGGACGTGTAGGGGATGAGGATGTGTAGGGGATGAGGATGTGTAGGGGATGAGGACGTGTAGGGGATGAGGACGTGTAGGGGATGAGGACGTGTAGGGGACGAGGACGTGTAGGGGATGAGGATGTGTAGGGGATGAGGATGTGTAGGGGATGAGGACGTGTAGGGGACGAGGACGTGTAGGGGACGAGGACGTGTAGGGGATGAGGATGTGTAGGGGATGAGGACGTGTAGGGGACGAGGACGTGTAGGGGATGAGGACGTGTAGGGGATGAGGATGTGTAGGGGATGAGGACGTGTAGGGGATGAGGATGTGTAGGGATGAGGACGTGTAGGGGATGAGGACGTGTAGGGGATGAGGATGTGTAGGGGATGAGGATGTGTAGGGGATAAGGATGTGTAGGGGATGAGGACATGTAGGGGACGATGATGTGTAGGGGACCAGGATGTGTAGGGGACGAGGACGTGTAGGGGATGAGGACGTGTAGGGGATGAAAAGCCAAACTGAGAAGCCCCTTAGTCTTTGACCCACTGTTCCCCTACATCCTGTCAAACGTCTCCCTCTCCAAAGGTACTGAATGAAAAGGACGTGCACCATGCATAAATAATAGGGTCCAGTGGGCCTGAATTGACCACATTAACATCCCTCTCCCATCATGCCGTCCCTCCTGGGTGCACTTTAATTTAAGCCTCTGGGGGCCTGTCGGGGGGGCCTGTCGGGGGGGCCTGTCAGGGGGCCGTCACACGTTGTTGCACGTCGCAGCACATTTGCCCTCGTCTGTCAGCTCCAGGCTGTGTTATTGCCGATCAACCAACACAGCGTTTGAAATCCAAAATGGCTATTACGTGCTTCCAATCTCGGGTTATACGACCAAACAGCCAACGGGCGTCAGTTTTGGAGAAGTGACCACGTCCGGTTTCGCCTCCCGGTGAACAGACCATTCACCTCTGACGGTGAAATTTACAGTTTTTGTAGCCAATGAAATTCTGGAGCTGACGGTATCTTACATGAGGGATGTTTACTACGGTAAAGGGAGAGTAAAACAAGAAAAAGGGAGATTTAAGTCAAAAAAAAAACATCTATGTTGGCCTCCTCTCGACTGGTTTGGTTGGTTGTTTTTATAAAAACAAAGGAATGCACTATGAAGTCAGCGCCGGGGAATTAAGGATGAATGCCTCTGTTATTGTTAAACCTTGTTTTTCAGCTTGCCACAGGGAAGAAAAAGCTACAACGAATTGCATATTCAGCTAAATAAATCCTAAATTCAAATGCAACTCAATCAAAATTAACCTGTTGTGGATTAATTTGACACTATTGTAAGACAAACAAAAAGCAGCTTGCGACAAAGCTCTCCGGGAAGGCTCTCAGCACGGGCCAGCTCTCTTCTCAGCTCGTTTCATCGATTGTCATTCAAACATGCAGTTTCCGAGATTAGCGTGCGCCGTGCTAGCGGCGTTGCGTCGCGTGGTACTGTAGCTACACGAAAGAAAGCTAAATTGTCAATTAGCGAGTTCCGAAGTCAACATTATATGGTGAGTTTCCCGTCTGATAATGGGCTCTGCTCAGAGAGGCAGTGTGCCGCTCTATTGATGCGTGCTCGCGGGGAAAGCTTGCTGGCACACAGCTGTTGCTAATCACCATCATTAGTCCACGCGACAACTCACGTGCTTAGAGGGCCGGCACGCTATTGAATTCTCCAAATTGTCGTTGGAAAATAACAATATTGCGGTAATGCCGCCAGGCGTCATCTGATACCGTTGTTAGGAACACAGGACTTAGAAACCCCCCTCTAACCCGCCCAGGAGCAGAGTTGTTGTAGAGGAGAGCCTCGGCAGGAGGAAGGAGAGGGACCAGACGATTGGTTTTATCATGGGTTTCTGTTAAAGGACCATGCTGGTATTTGTCATTCTTGCCTCGATAGAAAAAGGTGTCCTCTTTGTATTTTTGTATCAAAGCAAAAATTACTTGGAACCCAAGACTGTCAAAAAGACTGGTATGGTCCTATATAGGTGCTGTAAGTGGTATTCTTTCATTAAAAACGTGTTAAAAAGTGTTAAATAGCTCTACATTGTGACAGTCATTACTGATATAGTGTGTCTTTATCCAATCAGGGGAGAGAGCCTTATATATGTTGAATGTATGACATAAGATAAGATAAGATAATTCTACATAACGTCTGTTTATACAGACATTTGTTTTGTGTCAGAACACACAATACTGCATTACCAAAAAGAATAAACACAAGACAACCATGTTACAGCAGAGACAGACATACAGGCAAGACATCTGTGATTACCCAACCAACGTTATTCCTTTGATGTGGCACAGTCCCACAAGTCCAAGGTTATTTCATGTTGCACAGCCCTTTTATATTGCACTGTCTCATGTAGGTTGCACATTTCTATCCTACTTGTTAAATAGACTTATTGAATGTGGCACAAATTACTTTTTTAATCTTTTCAGTTTCCACTTGGGAGTTCTGAAGCGGCACTATGAATTGAAAATGGGGGACCCTGATGTAAACAAGACAAATGTCTTTCTCTGGTCTGCATCCCCTTAACCCATTCTCTGCCACCACTTTGATCATCCTAAACCATTCTCTGCCAGCGCTATTTGTCTATGGAGATGTTCACCTTCTTTGCAGGGCTATAACTTTTTAAATTGTATTGCTAAATTGACATTACTATGGCCCATTCAACATCAATTATCTATCGTTCAGGATGTAGGAACGTTTTACTTTTTCATTTACACATTCATACAAAATACCATCTAGTATAAATATAAATATGTTTTTATCGTTTTCTGCAGTATTTCATAGAACGTGAGATATAGGCATAAATGCATATATTAGATTATCAAATGCAGTTTGATACCGATCCATGCTATATTAAAAATGTAAACTGTACATGGTCCTAAACGTTATGACTGATCATCTGCGGGTGAACGGAGGGGGGGGGGGGGGTTGTTTATAATTCTGTGACCGACGTTAAATGATTTATGTAGTATGGGTGATATATTGATCAGAGCAGTTTGTATCGAAAATGATAAAGAAAAACGCTGAAACTCACGTCCGTCTCCTCGTACCGTTGGGCGATGAGAGTGGAACAAACAGATCCCAGTTATGTGGTGGGGATCGAGGCGATCCAGTTCCGGTTTGTATAATACTAATATACTCCCAAATCATGTTGTTTATTGAGTTATGGCAACGATCCATGTCCACGGTGTGTGGATTGAGTCCCGGGACGATAAATGAGTGGCCGGTCGGAATTAGGGGACGGACCGAGCTGAAACGGGCATTTCCGGTTTGGCAACTCACCGATCGGCCACCAGGTGGCGGTATTGAAGGGTTGCAGAGTTGTGATGGCTCCCGCAGCATATGACAAGGCTCCGTGGGTGAAATATGAATTCCATGACGAAAATATGAAATATGACCTTGAAACACGCTGTACAGCGATATTGGCAGACAACGCATGGCGGGCAATAACGCTGAACAGCGATTTTGGCGGGTAATGGGTTAACAATTGTGTGTATTGAGCCATACTGTATTGTACCCATTCTGCAATCTGTTAAATAAAGTGTTCATTCATTAATTAATTCATTAATTAATTCATTAATTAATTCATTCATTCATTCATTCATTCATTCATTCATTTATTCATTTGTTCATCCATTAATTAATTAATTAATTAATTAATATTTTTTTAAATTTAATGTACGTGCAATTTCCTGCAATATAGAGCCTTCAATCTTGACCAATAAAGTTGCTCTTTTCACTATAAAACTCAGTTTATATTGCAGTATGATAGCCAATTACTATAATAATAATATATATATATACTGTATATACACTGTATATTGATTTTTCGCTCATTTATTTTTATTAAATCAATCTCCTTTCAAATAGGCCAAGTTTTTTTATAAGAAAGAGAAAAAATATATATTTCCATTACCTGTAACTCTTGTGTCTCTTTATCTCCTTCTCTGCCTCCTCCCTAAGTCTGCAGTGCACAGTCATGACATCGATCTCCAAATTTTTTTTTAAAAAAAAGTAAAAAAAAAAAATTTGAGGCCCCTCATCACTAAAGGCCCACGGGCCGCGGCCGTTGTTAATCCGGCCCTGCTCGTCTGCCATATAGATAGCGTTAACGTTTGCAAACGAAGTCAACGTCATCCAGCTGACACCACATATCTAGATAACGTTAGCTAGCGGCTAGCACTAAAGCTAACGCCAACCAGAGGGAAACGTTATTATTACTTATTAGAGGATTTACGGTATGACCAGATCGCATTTCTGGATCGTGAAACACTTTTATTGTATTGCATGGTAGAACCGTAGAAGTTCTACCACTCAATAGTAAAGACATAACTAACATAATCCTTTTATTTGAACAACTTACTGGAAAAGCCTGCCTGCCTGCCACCAATATTATGACACACTCGGTGGGCTTTGATATTTACACTCAGCCTACCTGCAGGCTGCAGCGCTGTGCGCCAAGGTCTGCTGGGGATGGGAGGCACTGGATCAAACCATATGGGGCAGGGGGGGGGGGTCGCAATCTTTGGAAACTTAAAAACTTGCTATTAAGTGTCATTGCGTATTATTAATTTGATTGAAATTACTTAGTTATGGTTAGATTTATATATTGGGGGGGGATATATCATATTTTTCATATGATCAAAAAGTGGGGGTGCAAAAGCAGACGTTTGCCCCCCCAAGCTCAATAGTGGTGGGGCACCTGCTTCGACTGCTCCATTATGTAGGCGTCTATGGATGCAGTAATGGAGAACACTCTAACTCGCGGCCCGCGGGCCAATTGCGGCCCGCTGGATGATATTCTGCGGCCCCCTACTTGACATCAAAGTAAAAAAAAAAAAATTTACAACAACTTTGTCAGTGCTGTAAAGTTTAAACCTTTTTAAATCTTAGACAAACAAAACACTTTTCTTTCATGAAATATTGTAAGCCGTCATTTGAGGCTTTATAAAAGCAGCACAATGAACACAAATCTGTCAGTGCCGAGTCCGACCTCATCTTAAATAACAAACAGCATTGCTTGTTGTAGTTAACAAAGAGAGGCAGAGTTGATTTAGCAAAAAAAAAATCATATATATATATATATATATAATATTTGATGCAGCCCAGCCTCACCCAGACTCTACCTCCAGCGGCCCCCAGGTAAATTGAGTTTGAGACCCCTGATAGAACAGTAGATGATGCAGTACTGGAGAACACTCTGGATGGTAGAACAGTAAAACAGGTTGAGGATGCTGCATCTGCCACCGTAAAACCTGAGCCTACAAAGAAAGGCTATGTATAAATGCTACGTATAAATGCTACGTATAATTATCATCTCTTTGCCTGGGTATTGTTTACAATATACAGCTATGAGCAGCTACTATGTTTGTCGTCTGTCCAGCTCCTAGTAGCTGTACTAAAAGGACCAAAGACACCAGGGAGGCTGACATCTCTTTCTATATCTCATCAGTAGGCCTATAGAGTAGATGAGTGATTCATTTTTGTTTACAAATCGATCAACTAAAACAACAAAAAGTTTGTGAACTAGGTAACTTTGCCGTTAGCTAAGTTATGCTAACAGACCAGCCAAATCAAATATTATTGCTGATGGCTAGCTCTCAATAGCATAGCTAAAATACAGTAGGTGTGTTTCTCTTTTGTGTTTCTGATTGTAATTGGCGGCTGGTGATAAATGTTCTGGAGCGGGTATTTTTTGTTTGTCAAATCAGTTGTGCAATAGTCAATTTTGGTGAGAGAGAGAGAGAGAGAGAGAGAGAGAGAGAGAGAGAGAGAGAGAGAGAGAGAGAGAGAGAGAGAGAGAGAGAGAGAGAGAGAGAGAGCCATGGTGTCTTTTATTAACTTCTACTTTATTCTATTTACTATCAAAGTGGGCATGGCCAGTGGCCACCCTCATTTCACTGTATGCCTTGTGTATGTATGTGAAAAATAAACATCTTGAATCTTGAATCTTGCCATATTCAATAAGTTTCAGTAACTACAGAACAGTACTATATATTGTTATAGACTCACTTGTTTTGCTGCATCACGTTGGAAGCGCCTCGAGCCGTCGTGTCACCGTGTCGCGCTTAACCCTTCGAGAAGCTTTGTGGTCCGGGCTTGAATTTTCCATAAAAGTGTCCATATAAATCCATTTAGTTAGATCCAACACTGTTTGAATGTACAGTATATTGTGATTATTATCAATTAATTAACAACTACTAGCCGAGCATGCATGGTGGTATTTTCCTGGTGGACCCTCGACGTGATTCGGGACGTGATATCACATGCCACGCTCAGCCAATAGAGTGACTACTTCGAGCACTAGAGAAAAGCGCCCTCCGATATCGTATTTGAAGACGCTGATTAGATTCAATTTAGTTGCATGTTGCCCTGTGAGTTGCACACTGACGCTGATGTCTAGCGCCCGAGAAAAGAGAGGGGAGGGGGCCAGGGCTGGTGAATAGGATGCATAAACAATTCTTTCTTCTTCTTCTTTCCACCAGGGGGGGTGGCGCCCTAGTGCCCTCTATGGAGCAGCCGCCACTGCTGCCAATATAGGCCATAATACTGAATATATCGTCTTCTGTTCTTTGGTAATCGGAAGGTTCCCGGTTCGATTCCCACTTCTCCCGGGCAGCGTGTCGAAGTGTCCTTGAGCAAGACACTTAACCCCTAACTGCTCCCGATGAGCAGGTTCGCACCTTGCATGGTTGCCTCCGCCATCGGTGTGTGAATGTGTGAGTGAATGGGTGAATGTGAGGAACAAATTGTAAAGTGCTTTGGATAAAACCACTATATAAAAACCATTCACCATTTTCAACCAAGACATTGCTTAATGTAGTAAATTAGCCATTCAGAAGACCAAATACAGTTCATGTTCAGGCAAACCTGTGAAAATAAAAGCATTATCTACAATATAATGCATAATTATAAAGGTTTGAATGAGATTCTCTTCATGATTGAAATCATCATTTGTTTTGTTGGAGCTATTATAATCAAAATTCTACCAGGATTTTCGTTTTTTTGGTTCATTCTGTAGACAGGCACAGTTGTCTTACACTCGTTACTTTTTTTTACTATGGGTTTATTGGTAGAAAGATACAAGCATTATAAAGACAACATACACCTCTTTCACCACTGGTTCAAATGACAGCAAGTTTAGAACTGGACCAGGTAGTTGACAATCCTAGTTGACAGTCCTAGTCCTAGTTGACAGTCCTAGTTGACAGTCATAGTCCTAGTTGACAGTCCTAGTTGACAGTCCTAGTTGACAGTCCTAGTCATAGTCCTAGTTGACAGTCCTAGTTGACAGTCATAGTCCTAGTTGACAGTCCTAGTTGACAGTCCTAGTTAACAGTCCTAGTTGACAGTCCTAGTTGACAGTCCTGGTTGACAGTCCTAGTCCTAGTTGACAGTCCTGGTTAACAGTCCTAGTTAACAGTCCTAGTTGACAGTCCTAGTTAACAGTCCTAGTTAACAGTCCTAGTTGACAGTCCTAGTCCTAGTTGACAGTCCTAGTTGACAGTCCTAGTTGACAGTCCTAGTTAACAGTCCTAGTTGACAGTCCTAGTCCTAGTTGACAGTCCTAGTTGACAGTCCTAGTTGACAGTCCTAGTTAACAGTCCTAGGTGACAGTCCTAGTTGACAGTCCTAGTTGACAGTCCTAGTTAACAGTCCTAGTTGACAGTCCTAGTCCTAGTTGACAGTCCTAGTTGACAGTCCTAGTTGACAGTCCTAGTTGACAGTCCTAGTTAACAGTCCTAGTTGACAGTCCTAGTTAACAGTCCTAGTTGACAGTCCTAGTTGACAGTCCTAGTTGACAGTCCTAGTTAACAGTCCTAGTTGACAGTCCTAGTCCTAGTTGACAGTCCTAGTTGACAGTCCTAGTCCTAGTTGACAGTCCTAGTTGACAGTCCTAGTTAACAGTCCTAGTTAACAGTCCTAGTTGACAGCTAGTCCTAGTTGACAGTCCTAGTTGACAGTCCTGGTTCTTAACAATCAAGCTATAGTACATGTAGTAGTGAACTGGCTCAGAGAGGCTGTAACAAATCAAATCATACACCTGAAGCTGAAATAATTATACTCCTGGCAATAAGCAATTTATGACTGACTCATTGTACTGGATCTGGTACTGCACTTGAGTAGACATTTGCGGTATGTGGACTTATATTTATTTCCATTACAGGGGACTTCATTTGACTCATACATTTTAATGAAAGGGTTTTGCATCTGTTTATAAACGTTGATGCAGCCGAATTCAAGAGGAAGTCACCCAGGCAGCCATGACTGGATCAGTCATGTATCTTGCATTGTATCAATGCAAGAATGACTTTGACATGTCAAAAAGACACGTCCTTTAATTTTTAGAGGTTACGGCACCCAACATGATTTTTACTTTTCATACTTTATCATATTCAGAACTGCACTATTGCATTATTTTACTCTATCTCTATTCTATTTTACTAACTATTTTATTGCACTGCACTATTGTACTATTTTGCTGCTTTTTTATTACTGTATATGTTTTAATTGTCTATATTATGTGTGACGATCAAACCGTAAACAAAGAGGCCTGTTGGGATGTTAGATCCTAATATGAAGAACTGTGATTTGGTGTTCTATGTCTTGACTTTGTCTGTTTTGATAATTGTATGCCTTTTTTGCTGCTGTGAAGCACTTTGAGCTGCAGTTCTTGTATGAAAGGTGCTATACAAATAAAGTGTATTATTATTATTATTATTATTATTATTATTATTATTATTATTATTATTATTATTATTATTATTATTATTATTATTATTATTATTATTATTATTATTATTATTATTATTATTATTATTATTATTATTATTATTATTATTATTATTATTATTATTATTATTATTATTATTATTATTATTATTATTATTATATATTACCTGATGTGTTTAATACAGTATGATACAGAATTTTCTATAATTCTATCATGGATGGTATTTCTACTTGTACTTATGTACATGATTTGAGTGGAGTACGTCGTCCACCGCTGGCCGCATTTATGTGGTGATGTTCAACTCTCGAATAAAACAGAAAACAACAGTATTTATAATACAAACACACAAATAAGATAAGATATTCCTTTATTGATCCCCTTGGGGAATCATGGGTTTCTTATCCTGTTCGGGGCACAGGGTCAGAGCAAACTATTGACACCTGCACTTCCCCATCAAGGAAATAGTCCTGGAATGGGACTGCATTTAATTTTTTTTGCAATATACTATATTGCACTATAATCATCCAATATAACAGTAGCTGAAGGCAAGGGCGTAGGTTTTCTTTCAACATTGGCGGGGAAGGGGGGGGGGGGGGGGGGGGCACACTTTAAGCGGGGGTCTGTGGGTCCTGGGATCAAATCTTTATGATGTCCCATTCATTCTCAAAATGACAGCCAGTCCTCTGTGGGATATTTATCACCTATCCGCCCGTCTTTATCTTGGAGTAGTGATGAATGGTGGTTACATATCTCGTCTGTCTGGCCTTGCGGGGACAAACTGAGGACAGCGAAACTTTCCTCGCTGCCTTGGACTGGAGCGCCTACAAGCAGTCCAATGTGAAAACTATAGCTGCGGGGCTTTAGGCTACGTTTAGACGAGCGTTTTGTGAACAGAAACCGCAAAAGTCATCTTGCGGTTTCACTTTTAATTTTACGTTTAGACGAGCGTTTTGGGGTGGAATTCTCCGTGCAGACGACGCTATAACGACGGAGCCCCGCTGTCACACGATTGGCGCATATGTCACATGACGTGCTGTGAAGACCCGCCCTACTCTGCCTCTGATTCGCAGACTGTGGATGGGGAATGTGATTGTACCAAAGCAGAGTCACTCACAGACAGTGGGTCCACTCACGCCGCGGGACAGATTCTTGTGTATTTAACCCTTTCACTGCCACACGACAGCCGGTTGTGTGATAGTAAAGGGTTAACCTTCTGTCGTGTGGCAGTGAAAGGGTTAAAAGTACTGCCAATGTAGCCTTCAGGTGATCTCCGTTGATAATAGTCAGACATACTTGCTTTGTTTACGTCTCGGCTACTGGCGCATACCTGCTACCTGTGACGTAAGCAGTACGCGCGACCAGAGCCGTGACAACCCTTTCGTCATCGTTTTAACAGATTTATACAGTTTTACAGTTTAGACGAGAGCGCAAAGCTTTTGCGTTTCTAGGAATTCCACCCTGGAAGGTAGTCTCACTTTTTTGCGGTTTCACCCCGTAAAAACGCCGTTTCCGTATAAACGAAAGGCACATCCGAATTTTTTTTTTTGCGGATTCACCTGCTAGCGTTTCCGTCTAAACGGGGCCTAAGTGTCACTTTATTGTAGCTTCAGGGGGGGTTGACATGTTCCCCTCAATATGTTTTCAACATTTGTAAGAGTTAAATAATAAGGGGGTCAAAACTTTTATATATCCTTCTTACCTGTAACTATATAATAATAATAATAATAATAATAATAATAATAATAATAATAATAATAATAATAATAATAATAATAATAATAATAATAATAATAATAATAATAATAATAATAATAATAATAATAATAATAATAATAATAATAATAATAATAATAATAATAATAATAATAATAATAATAATAATAATAATAATAATAATAATAATAATAATAATAATAATAATAATAATAATAATAATAATAATAATAATAATAATAATACACTTTATTTGTATAACACCTTTCATACAAGAATTGAAGCTCAAAGTGTAGCAGTAAAAGAAAATACTCATAAAATTAGGACAAAATTGGCAGATCAAGAGCAATGCATAAAGTAGTGCATACATAAAATAAGTATAAAACAGGCATACAACCAGGGGTGTAAAAAGTACCCAGAAATTATACTTAAGTGAAAGTATGGGTACCGTCTCAAAATCTGACTCAAGTAAAAGTCAAAGTATCTGGCTAAAAACACACTTGAGTAAAAGTAAAAAAGTCCTACTTTTAAATGTACTTAAGTACTAAAAAGTAAAAGTAATATATAGTTTTAAAGGGATAGACCAGGGGTCTCAAACTCATTTTATCGTGGGCCAAGTTTTCATTTTGACTATACATTGCACCAGGTGAGTTAGTTGAAGAGGTGAGCCAATAGTGAAATCATCAGCTGGTGTTTAGGCAAGGCTGGAATGAAACCAAGCAGACACTCTGCCCACAATGGAATGTGTTCTGCGATAGACAATGCTGAAATGAAAGAACAGAGGACACTTTTTTTGCATAAAAATTATTTAATGCACTTCTTTGTATACTCGTATGCCGTGACAAATAAAACTCTTGACTTGACTCCATTGAAGGTAAACTAACATGGACGGCATTCACATCACAGCATGAATAATATCACAATATTAAAGACCGAATACTGTAGTATCCTGAATAATATGACAATATTAAAAACAGAATGGTGTATCCTGAATAATATCACAATATTAACCACAGCATACTGGATTATCCTGAATAATATCACAATATTAAAGGCAGAATACTGGAGTACCCTGAATAATACCACAATATTAAAGACAGAATACTGGAGTACCCTGAATAATATCACAATATTAAAGACAGAATACTGGAGTACCCTGAATAATATCACAATATTAACCACAGCATAATGCGGATCTGACTGTCTATTCTTCTGATAGCAGGTGTTTAATCAAAGATCCCCGCTTTCTAGTGTTGCACAAGGACCAATCAGCATGGGTATGGGCGGGTTTATTTTCCATTGATGGGGATTTGATTGGCTGTTTACCTGCGGTCGCAGGATTAATAACGTTAACGTTAGTTCGGCCAGATAAACAATTAAAATATACTAATTAAAATGGTTGGACCTGTGAGATTTGTACTTTGTACTTTGTAGGTCTGCATTTTAAATGTAAGGAGTAAAAAGTATGTTTTTTTTCTCTGAAATGTAATGGAGTAAAAGTACAAAGTATACAAACCGTATAATACTTGAGTAAAGTACAAATCCCCCAAAACAGTACTTAAGTATTGTAACGAAGTACAATTACTCAAGTACTTTACACCCCTGCATACAACCGATAGAATAGACAGAGTAATAATATGTTAACCAACAATTCCAGACACCCCTACAAGACCCCTCATCTCAACCTTGCAGACGTGCCTCATAAAAGTACACCAGAATGCAGGTAATGAAGTGTTCCTGGGGGAGGACCCACAGACTCCAATATTGAAACCAAACCTATGCCCTTGCCTCCAGCTGCTGTTATATTGGATGATTATAGTGCAAAATATGCAATTAATTTTAAATTTTAAAATGCAGTCCAATTCCAGGACTATTTCCTTGATGGTGAAGTGCAGGTGCTAATTGTTTGCTCTGACCCTGTGCCCCGAACAGGATAAGAAACCCATTTGGGAGGCTTACAGATTCTAATAAGATCCTACGAATGTGATGCACAATAACAACCGCAGCCTGGCGGGCTTTAGATAAGGTATACGATACGGGTCTGTGAAAACTCACCACAGAGCGCTCACCGTGGCAAATAACAGGTGACTGGGAAGGCGGCAGCAGCTGACAAGCTGCGATAGGTTAGACCGGGCTGGAGACTATATAGACTTGTGTTGCTTTGCTTTTCTGCTATTTCTTTTTTTGGGTCTTTCAGAGGCTTGAGTGTGTATAAAAACGAGGCATGGAGATGGCGTTTGATGTTCTTTTTTGTTGTGATGATATCAACACCAACCAGGCCACAGAGCTCCACACTGTGAATAAATTATGTATCCACATTGATCCAGAGGCGCTTCGTAGACCGCTGGCTCACAGGCAGATCGATAAAAAACGCACGTCAAAGTTGAACTTTAACATCGCAGCGATCGTCGGGGTAAATGCCACGTCATATGAGGTTTAAAGAACCGGCCTTTTGAGCTTTTCCAGAGGGGGGGCGAGAAGACGTATCCAGGCTGAGGTGTCTGTGTGTCTGTCTTCCAGGCTGAGGTGTCTGTGTGTCTGTCTTCCAGGTGTCTGTGTCTCTCTTCCAGGCTGAGGTGTCTGTGTCTCTCTTCCAGGCTGAGGTGTCTGTGTGTCTGTCTTCCAGGCTGAGGTGTCTGTGTCTCTCTTCCAGGCTGAGGTGTCTGTGTGTCCGTGTGTCTCTCTTCCAGGCTGAGGTGTCTGTGTGTCTCTCTTCCAGGCTGAGGTGTCTGTGTGTCTGTCTTCCAGGCTGAGGTGTCTGTGTGTCTGTGTGTCTCTCTTCCAGGCTGAGGTGTCTGTGTGTCTGTGTGTCTCTCTTCCAGGCTGAGGTGTCTGTGTGTTTGGCCTGAGGTGTCTGTGTGTCTGTCTTCCAGGCTGAGGTGTCTGTGTCTCTCTTCCAGGCTGAGGTGTCTGTGTGTCTGTGTGTCTCTCTTCCAGGCTGAGGTGTCTGTGTGTCTCTCTTCCAGGCTGAGGTGTCTGTGTGTCTGTCTTCAAGGCTGAGGTGTCTGTGTGTCTGTGTGTCTCTCTTCCAGGCTGAGGTGTCTGTGTCTCTCTTCCAGGCTGAGGTGTCTGTGTGTCTGTCTTCCAGGCTGAGGTGTCTGTGTCTCTCTTCCAGGCTGAGGTGTCTGTGTGTCTGTGTGTCTGTCTTCCAGGCTGAGGTGTCTGTGTGTCTGTGTGTCTCTCTTCCAGGCTGAGGTGTCTGTGTGTCTGTGTGTCTCTCTTCCAGGCTGAGGTGTCTGTGTGTCTGCGTGTCTCTCTTCCAGGCTGAGGTGTCTGTGTGTTTGGCCTGAGGTGTCTGTGTGTCTGTCTTCCAGGTGTCTGTGTCTCTCTTCCAGGCTGAGGTGTCTGTGTCTCTCTTCCAGGCTGAGGTGTCTGTGTGTCTGTCTTCCAGGCTGAGGTGTCTGTGTCTCTCTTCCAGGCTGAGGTGTCTGTGTGTCTGTGTGTCTCTCTTCCAGGCTGAGGTGTCTGTGTGTCTCTCTTCCAGGCTGAGGTGTCTGTGTGTCTGTCTTCCAGGCTGAGGTGTCTGTGTGTCTGTGTGTCTCTCTTCCAGGCTGAGGTGTCTGTGTGTCTCTCTTCCAGGCTGAGGTGTCTGTGTGTCTCTCTTCCAGGCTGAGGTGTCTGTGTGTCTCTCTTCCAGGCTGAGGTGTCTGTGTGTCTGTCTTCCAGGCTGAGGTGTCTGTGTGTCTCTCTTCCAGGCTGAGGTGTCTGTGTGTCTCTCTTCCAGGCTGAGGTGTCTGTCTGTCTCTCTTCCAGGCTGAGGTGTCTGTGTGTCTGTCTTCCAGGCTGCGGTGTCTGGTTAAGCAGCTGGAGAGGGGAGAGGCCTCACTCGTGGACCTCAAGAAGAACCTGGAGTATGCAGCAACGGTGTTGGAGTCGGTCTACATCGAGGAGACGAGGTGAGGGAGCAGCGGAGCAGCTTGTTTAGATGATCGATTAATCAATTGATCTGTCGATTATCACTTCGATCAATCGGGTAAAAAGAAAATAATCTAGATTTTATGCAAAAAAAATTTAAAACGTTATGCATCGCCTTGTACAACGGTCTTTCAAACAACTTGCAAATTGATGGTTATAAGATAAGATAAGATATGTCTTTATTGATCCCCTTGGGGAAATGTGGGTGTCATAGCAGCATGGGGGAGGGGGGGGGGTACAGGTATGGACAGGGTGTTAGAAGAAAGACATAAATACAGGCAATAAAATGTGATCTGAATATAAAAATATGAGAACAAATAAACAGTGTAAACAATATAATTAACTCTGAATATAAAAATATGAGAAAAATAAAAGTCGGTTGATAAGGTTTTAGTCAACCGAGACATTTCAGTTGATTCATCAAACATGTTATTGGCCTTTGAGTTTGGGTGTAAATGGGTCATGTTGCATCCTTTCAGTAATTTGCAGGAGGACATGTAACATACTGTAAGACAGATGTGTTCGTTAAATTGACTACATATTATTAATATATTATATATATATATATTATAGTCTGCAGTGTCATTAGTCAGTGCAAACTTCTGATTAATAGTCAATCAATAATATCTTTAGTTGGGGACAGTCTTACAGCGTGAACCTGTTCATTTCTAACCAAGGCTATAATTCCTATTTTATTGAGAAAAACTGCATTTATTTATATAATTTCTGGTTTCTGGTTCCTGTAGGGAATGACAGGCCAAAGATACACATTCAAGCATATCCCCAAGTGTAACACTTCTCAGTCCAACACCGGTGCGTGTGTGTGTGTGTGTGTGTGTGTGTGTGTGTGTGTGTGTGTGTGTGTGTGTGTGTGTGTGTGTGTGTGTGTGTGTGTGTGTGTGTGTGTGTGTGTGTGTGTGTGTGTGTGTGCGTGTGTGTGTGTGTGTGTGTGTGTGTGTGTGTGTGTGTGTGTGTGTGTGTGTGTGTGTGTGTGTGTGTGTGTGTGTGTGTGTGTGTGTGAGTGAGGAGTCCTGTTGCTCCCAGTCAGGACTTGACTTCAGGTCATAAGGCTTATGGTGTTACGTAAGTCTCTGGTCATGCAGACCAGTCAGATTAAGGCCAGCTGTGAAACCAAATACATCTGCCTCCAGGACGTATATAGACATACATATATATATATTACATATAAATATATATATTTTTTTATATATGTTTTACACATTTGTATACACTGTGATGAGATGTCTGTATTTTTTAAATTTAATTTTTTTTAAATTTAAAAATTTAAAAATTTTAATTTTAATTTTAATTTTTTATTATTTTATTTTTATTTTTTTTATTATTATTATAAAAAAAGTGTTTTTGTTCTTTCTTCACTTGTTCTCAACTTGTTTCCTGTTATTCTGTATGTTCTCTCCTTCTTTATTCCTTCCTTCCTCCCTTCCTTTCTTTATTCTCTTCTTCATTCCTTCTTTCCTACCTTCCTTCCTTTCTTCCATCCTCTGTTCATTCCTTATGTCCTACTTACCCTCTTTCCTTTATTCCCTCCTTCTCCTTCCTTCCTTCCCTCCTTCATTCCATCCCTCCTTCCTTCTTTCCTACCTACCTTTCTTCCTTCCCTCCTTCCTTCTTTGCTACCTACCTTTCTTACTTCCCTCCTTCCTTCCTTCCTTCCTTCCTTCCTTCCTTCCTTCCTTCCTTCCTTCCTTCCTTCCTTCCTTCCTTCCCTTCCTTCCTTCCTTCCTTCCTTCCTTCCTTCCTTCCTT
>NC_140177.1:18168337-18213337 GCF_963971535.1 Notolepis coatsorum | reverse complement strand
GTTGAAATAACAACAGACAGGAAATGTGACGTGACAGGGTTTGAACCCTTGACATCGTCGGCACGCAGCATGCCTGTCAGCGGACTGAGCCCCCGGAACGCAGGGTTGATACCCGCTCATTAAGATCTGCAGTTTAGCCTCAGTTTGATCAAAGCCTTTGTCAAAAATAATTTAATTAGTTGTACAAGATAATGTCTTTTTTTTCCTCCTAGTGTAACTTTTTAGAAGTAAATTCCCACCTAGTTGCATCCAGTATTTATTTTGAAAGTCGGTCGACGCGTCACAGTGACTTGTGTCAGAGGTGGAGTTACAGTACGGTAACCCATGGTGATGCTTGGTTGTCACGGTAACCCCCGGTGATGCTTAAGCTCAGCACGCTGTCTCATTTGATGTTTTTTTTTTTTTTTTTTTTTTTTATCTCTCTCCACCAGGATGTACAGACGCACCTCCAACATGGTGGGCCTCAGCTATCCTCCCACTGTCATATCCGTGCTCAAGGTATTAGCGCGCACGCACGCACACACACACACACACGTACACATGCTCATATGCATGCAGGGACTCACATTCACACGCAAACACGTGAACACCCACACTCATTAAGGATCAAGCGCTCCTAAACACACAGACCTGCTGTTATGACCCTTGGGTCACTTATTGTCGTAATGTATTGTCAGTTAACCTGCTCCTCTTCCTCCCCAGTGTGAGCAATTATTCTGTGTGAGTGTGTGTGTGTGTGTGTGTGTGTAGGGGGGGGGGGGGGGGGGGTGATTTGTCCAGCCGGCGGATTTAAACTCCAGCTGTCAAGTCCTCTCTCTCTCTCTCTTCCAACGGCATGCTGTGCTTTGTGTTTTGATCTTGTAGTGCTGCCTTTCATTTTGTAGTATTCATTCATTCATTTTCACCGTCAGGTGACTGGTCAATTTTTTTTTAAACTGACGCTCGTTGGCTGTTTGGTCTTATAACCCGAAATTGGAAGCACGTAATAGGCCAAGTAGCGTGTCAATCAAACAGCGGCCATTTTAGTCCGATGCTTAAGTTAAGTGACCTGTGCTGAAAGGTTATAGCGGTAGTATAGATGATGTTTTTGTCTCTTTAAACATACTGTATGTAAATAACCATTATTGTAATTGTATCTAACCGTGTATATTACTTCAGATTGTCAAGTGTTTTTGTTGGTAGACTATGTTCTCATGTTTTCTATTTATAAGTTAGGTTAGATTTTTTCATTTAGTTTTGTTAGGAACGTTAGGGATTGAGGGTTTGTTTTGTTTGGTCTCTGAACTTAAAAGAAAATAAATAAATCAATAAACTGCTACTTTTATCTTTTGAATCACGGTTTCATGGCTGTCGTTGGGAGTTGGATGAGTGCGGGCCCTTGAACATTTTGGGGCCCAGGTTCTCCTAGGCCAGGTTCCTCTAGGTCAGGTTACTCTAGACCAGGTTCCTCTAGGCCAGGTTCCTCTAGGTCAGGTTACTCTAGACCAGGTTCTCCTAGGCCAGGTTCCTCTAGGTCAGGTTACTCTAGACCAGGTTCCTCTAGGTCAGATTCTCCAAGGCCAGGGCTGTAACAGTACTCACAGCACAAAGCACACACTGCCACAACAAGTTAACGTAGGCTTTGTGTCCATATAGCGTCATTTTTCAATTGGTCCCAATGAGGAGTGAGTGAATGTGGCAGCATGCGAATCATGATAATACAATACAAACAATACAAATAAATAACAAATGTGCAATAAAAAGCAAAGGTGCAAATTGCGGTTCTAGACAGTAAAATAACAAATAGATAACAAAGATATAACGTTAATCAGAAGCAACAATGCTAGTCTGTCATACAATGGTGGTCAGGTGGCTGATGATAGCTATACTGTTGTCATAGATACAAAACTCAGGTGCAGTGTTATTTTTTCCTCAGAGCAAGTGTTTCATCCCAGCTCTCCCCAGCTCTCCCCAGCTCTCCACAGCTCTCCCCCAGCTTCCCCCAGCTCTCCCCAGCTCTCCCCAGCTCTCCCCAGCTTCCCCCAGCTTCCCCCAGCTCTCCCCAGCTTCCCCCAGCTCTCCCCAGCTCTCCCCAGCTTCCTCCAACTCTCCCCAACTCTCCCCAACTCTCCCCAGCTCTCCACAGCTCTCCCCCAGCTTCCCCCAGCTTCCCCCAGCTCTCCCCAGCTCTCCCCAGCTTCCCCCAGCTCTCCCCAACTCTCCCCAACTCTCCCCAACTCTCCCCAGCGCTCCCCAACTCTCCCCAACTCTCCTCAACTCTCCCCAGCTCTCCTCAACTCTCCCCAACTCTCCCCAGCTCTCCAACTCTCCCCAACTCTCCCCAACTCTCCAGCTCTCCCCAACTCTCCCCAACTCTCCCCAGCTCTCCAACTCTCCCCAACTCTCCCCAACTCTCCCCAACTCTCCCCAACTCTCCCCAACTCTCCCCAGCTCTCCAGCTCTCCCCAACTCTCCCCAGCTCTCCCCAACTCTCCCCAACTCTCCAGCTCTCCCCAACTCTCCCCAACTCTCCAGCTCTCCCCAACTCTCCCCAACTCTCCCCAGCTCTCCAGCTCTCCCCAACTCTCCCCAACTCTCCCCAACTCTCCCCAACTCTCCCCAACTCTCCCCAACTCTCCCCAACTCTCCCCAACTCTCCCCAACTCTCCCCAGCTCTCCCCAACTCTCCCCAACTCTCCAGCTCTCCCCAACTCTCCCCAACTCTCCCCAACTCTCTCCAGCTCTCTCCAGCTCTCCCCAACTCTCCCCAACTCTCCCCAACTCTCTCCAGCTCTCCCCAACTCTCCCCAACTCTCTCCAGCTCTCCCCAACTCTCCCCAACTCTCCCCAACTCTCCCCAACTCTCCCCAACTCTCCCCAACTCTCCCCAACTCTCCCCAACTCTCCCCAACTCTCCCCAACTCTCCCCAGCTCTCCCCAACTCTCCAGCTCTCCCCAACTCTCCCCAACTCTCCAACTCTCCCCAACTCTCCCCAGCTTCCCCCAACGCTCCCAGCTCTCCCCAGCTCTCCCCAACTCTCCCAACTCTCCCCAACTCTCCCCAACTCTCCCCAGCTCTCCCCAACTCTCCCAACTCTCCCCAGCTCTCCCCAACTCTCCCAACTCTCCCCAACTCTCCCCAGCTCTCCCCAACTCTCCCCAGCTCTCCCCAACTCTCCTCAACTCTCCCCAGCTCTCCCCAGCTTCCCCCAGCTCTCCCCAGCTCTCCCCAGCTTCCCCCAGCTCTCCCCAACTCTCCACAGCTCTCCCCAACTCTCCACAGCTCTCCCCAGCTTCCCCCAGCTCTCCCCAGCTCTCCCCAGCTTCCCCCAGCTCTCCCCAACTCTCCCCAGCTCTCCCCAACTCTCCCCAGCTCTCCTCAGCTCTCCCCAGCTCTCCCCAACTCTCCCCAGCTCTCCCCAGCTCTCCTCAGCTCTCCCCAGCTCTCCTCAGCTCTCCCCAGCGCCCTCCAGCTCTCCCCAGCTCTCCCCAGCTTCCCCCAGCTCTCCCCAACTCCCCACAGCTCTCCCCAGCTTCCCCCAGCTCTCCCCAACTCTCCCCAACTCTCCCCAGCTCTCCCCAGCTTCCCCCAGCTCTCCCCAACTCTCCCCAACTCTCCCCAGCTCTCTCCAGCTCTCCCCAGCTCTCCCCAGCTCTCTCCAGCTCTCCCCAGCTCTCCCCAACTCTGATTGATCACCAAGCTGCACCGTCAGCCCTGCTCATTCCACCAGCCGACTGTATGTCTTCCTTATTGAAGGGGACGACCAAAGGGCCGCTGTTTCACTTCTGTTCTTTATTCCTCCTCACAGAATGTGGACAAGTGGTCGTTTGACGTGTTCGCTCTGAACGAGGCCAGCGGTGACCACGCCCTGAAGTTCATCTTCTACGAGCTGCTCACCAGATACGATCTCATCAGCCGCTTCAAGGTACAGTTACTGGGAGGAGGGGAGGAGGAGAGGAGGAGAGGAGGGGGAGATGAGGGGAGGAGGGGAGGAGGGGAGGAGGGGGAGATGAGGGGAGGAGGGGAGGAGGAGAGGAGGAGAGGAGGGGGAGATGAGGGGAGGAGGGGAGGAGGGGGAGATGAGGGGAGGAGGGGAGGAGAGGAGGAGAGGAGGGGGAGATGAGTGTGGTAAGTCAAGTCAAGTCATTTATTTATAAAGCTCGTTTAAAAACTCAAGAGCCAACCAAAGTGCTGTACAATCAATGATAAAGAGGCGAGGGGGGTGATAAAGAGGAGAGGATGGTAAAGAGGAGAGGAGGGTGATAAGGAGGAGAGGAGTGTTATAAGGAGGAGATAAGGAGGAGATGAGTGTGATTAGGAGGAGATGAGTGTGATTAGGAGGAGAGGAGGATGCTTAGGAGGAGAGGAGGATGATGAGGAGAGGAGGGTGATTAGGAGGAGATGAGTGTGATTAGGAGGAGAGGAGGATGCTTAGGAGGAGAGGAGGATGATGAGGAGAGGAGGGTGATAAGGAGGAGAGGAGGGTAAGGAGGAGAGGAGTGTGATAAGGAGGAGATGAGGGTGATAAGGAGGAGAGGAGGGTAAGGAGGAGAGGAGCGTTATAAGGAGGAGAGGAGGGTAAAGAGGACTCATGAACACTATCTAACCATTATGATTTTACTGTGTGTTTTTATGTATTTAGCATTTTAAGTATGTTTAAGTACTTTACGTACATTTTATTCTACTGTTGCACTTTCTATATCACCACTGTCAGCACTGTCACTTTTTCTTAAATCACTATTATGTTGGTTTTTATTGTTCGTATGTATTATATTGTGTATTTTATTGACATGCTGTAGGTGGAGGGGCACAGACCCAAGAATTTAGCTCTTTTTGTCTGTGAATATGACAAGATGCAACAATACAACTGAATCTGAATCTGAGAGGAGAGGAGGGTGAGGGGGAGAGGAGGGTGGTAAGGAGGAGAGGAGGAGGAGAGGAGGAGGAAGATAGGAGGATAGAAGGAGAAGAGGGGGAGAGAAGGAGGACAGGAGGAGGGTAAGGAGGAGAGGAATTGGTAAAGAGGAGAGGAGGACAGAAGGAGGTGATAAGGAGGGTAAGGGGGTACAGAGTGGTAAGGAGGTACAGAGTGGTAAGGAGGTACAGGGTGGTAAGGAGGTACAGGGTGGTAAGGAGGTACAGGGTGGTAAGGAGGTACAGAGTGGTAAGGAGGTACAGGGTGGTAAGGAGGTACAGAGTGGTAAGGAGGTACAGGGTGGTAAGGAGGTACAGGGCGGTAAGGGGGTACAGAGTGGTAAGGAGGTACAGGGTGGTAAGGAGGTACAGGGTGGTAAGGAGGTACAGAGTGGTAAGGGGGTACAGAGTGGTAAGGAGGTACAGAGTGGTAAGGGGGTACAGAGTGGTAAGGAGGTACAGAGTGGTAAGGAGGTACAGGGTGGTAAGGAGGTACAGGGCGGTAAGGAGGTACAAGGGGGTACAGGGTGGTAAGGAGGTACAGAGTGGTAAGGAGGTACAGAGTGGTAAGGAGGTACAGGGTGGTAAGGAGGTACAGGGCGGTAAGGGGGTACAGAGTGGTAAGGGGGTACAGAGTGGTAAGGGGGTACAGAGTGGTAAGGGGGTACAGGGTGATACGGAGGTACAGGGTGGTAAGGAGGGTTGGGGGGAAGGTTGGCTTAGAGGTAAAGAGGCCGGCCAGTAACCGAAAGGTTGCCAGTTCAATCCCTGCCACTGACGGGAGGGTGCATTCCAGCTGTGAGCTGGTGACTGAAGGGTGGCTGGTATTACATCTACGGTGCCCACCATCTCTGCCTAAGTTCCCTTGAGCAAGGCACTGAACCCCAAAACTGCTCCAGGTGACGCTGCACTGACATCTCTGATGAAATGCATATGTGTGGGTGCCTGTGTGTAACTAGGAGGGATAGGCAACAAAGACCAATTTAAATTGCCTTGTGTACATTGACAATAAAGCAATCTTCTTATTCTTATTCTTCACTGTACATATATTCACCACTCATCGCAAGTGGGCTTAGAGTTTCCCTTCATTACGCCCCTTATTGCTGATTGGCTCCATTGTCTCTGGAGGGTCAGTGGCAGATTGTGCTATTCATCCTCCAGCCGGGGCCATTGATATTCAGACCATATTGTTAGTGTGGGCTGTTAGAGTGGGCTCTCTCTCTCTCCCCGCCTCCATGGATTCCGCTGTATATCTCATTTGGGCCATATTGTGTTATGACTTGAGGACATCTCCACTTGAAGCGGAGGCACCTGAGAATGACAGCGTTAGAGGAAATGGCCGGCGGGTATCGGAGTCGGCGTGAATGCGCAATCATAACGCTGGTCTGCCGCTGCGTGTGGTGGCAGCACTTCAAATGATTCACGATGCTGTGATTGTAGATCCTGAGGGCCGGCCGGACGGTCCGCAGGAAAGGCCCGGACCGACAGCTGTGTTTTCATGTGAACACGTTTTCTTTTGTTCCGTTGCATAGATTCCCATCTCGGCCGTGGTGTCGTTCGTGGAGGCCCTGGAGGTGGGCTACAGTAAACACAAGAACCCCTACCACAACCTGATGCACGCCGCTGATGTCACGCAGACCGTACACTACCTGCTGCTGAAGACTGGCGTGGTGGTGAGTCCCATTTTAAATATATTTTTTTATTAACTTTTTGCATTTTTTCAGCTTTTTTTCCTGGTCAGACATGACCGACAGAGAGCAGAGAGAGGAAGGTCGGGAGAAGATATGGGGGGAAAGACAGGCGGCAAATGTACGTCGGGTTCGGGAGACGAACCCGGGTCGACCACGTAGGTCTGCAGTGCAGTAACGTGGTGCGCCACCCTGGCGCCCTGTGAGTTCCATTTATAATGAAACACTAGATACTTGTGCCCTAATGAGAAAGATAAGCACTCGGTGAAGAAACACGCCCATGTCCAAAATGCCTATAGATACGTATACTATGGAACTACACACTAAGAATGTATTACATGGCCCATAATGGCCCCCAAACATTATTTGCAACTTCAACAGACCTGCACCCCTTTGATGTGAGCTCCATGTATTGACAATTATGCTAATGGCCATCACAATCCAGCATGTAGATAGATAGATCCTAAATACCCTACCACATGGCCCCTAATGACACCACAACCCAACATGTACAGTAGATAGATAGATCCTAAATACCCTACCACATGGCCCCTAATGACACCACAACCCAACATGTACAGTAGATAGATAGATCCTAAATACCCTACCACATGGCCCCTAATGACACCACAATCCAACATGTAGATAGATAGATGCTACATACCCTACCACATGACCCCTAATGGCCACCACAACCCGGTTAACAACTGGGCACCTCCCTTCACTTCTGTTTCGTTAAGTTAGGCCCACGACACCTCTGGAAGGCTTGACAGTTAGTTCCAGCATCCCAGAACCACCCCCTCCATGCTTGGTATCATTGTCCATGATACCCACATACAGAACATGTGTTATCCTATCCTTATGTCGAAAACAGAACTATTCCTGATAACAATATCACAGATGAAATGATGGAGAAGAAAAGGAATACCCTTTCATTACTTTGGCCCCCAGCTGACATTATTTCTCCACAACCAATCCTTTCAATGCTTCTTCTGACAACTAATTTACCGCCTATCGCAAACTCTGCCCACAAATCCCCAACTCTCCCAAGTATGATGAAGTAGATTGTGCTATAAATCCTCTGCATCATATCTACTGGTCAAACTCTAGCTTTAAATCCACGCTGTTCACTTTCTGCTGCTAAATCTGCATCTAAGCTTTTTCCTTTCATAAGCCTCCACTGAATCCTCCATGGGCACCTGTTACGTACCCCAGTGGGGAGACGCAACACAAGGCTACAGACAGGGTAGGTGAGGGTGCAGTGACACAAAACGCAAGAGACAAATTGCAAAATAATAATATTTATTTTACAAAATTCAAAACCAGCAACACAGAGCAAGGAGGACTTACCAGTGAGCACCAAATGAAATATCAAAAAGAAATAAAAGCCCCCCCTCCCCCTTTACAGGCGCGGACGCCCCAAAGTACAGGTGGTGGTGCTCACTTCTAAAGCTGGTGTCTTTAACAGTAGGTCACCTACGTGATGCAAAAATGTAGACCCAGGGTATCTTCCTGTCCTCAATGTCCCTGTGTGCGAAACAAAAGATTAATATATAAGAAAAACAATCACCATAAGCTGGGTGACGAGGAATAAACAAATACACAAACAGGTTATGGGTAAAACAGAAATGTACAACAGCCAGGATCACAAAAGGTACAATACTATAGGGAATGGCTAGAAAACCAGAGCCTTGACCAGCTCTCACACAAACATGAGCTCAACAGAGCTTTAACTAGCTCATGCACCAAACATGAGCTCAACAGAGCTTTAACTAGCTCATGCACCAAACATGAGCTCAACAGAGCTTTAACTAGCTCATGCACCAAACATGAGCTCAACAGAGCTTTAACTAGCTCACACACAGGGATATATGAAGGGATGTGGAGGGATGTGGAGGTTAATTGTCTGACGAGCCTCAGCTGCTGCTGCTGCTGCTGCTGCTGCTAATTGACCCTGAGAGAATGATAGGTTACACAGGAGGGAGACAAAAAAAACAATACAACCTGCCTACATACATAACACATAATATATATTATTCCCTATACAATACAATATAATATTACAAGGATACATACATGATGATACAAGCTTGGACAGAGTCTGTAACAGCACCGTAAATTCTATAAGATAAACTATCCGCTGACCTGTAGACAACACACTGTCCTCAAGTTAGTACTGCCTATCTCTCATGGAACTATATACGTGTTCCTCCCAAATCTACCTGCATCTCCCAATCATTAGCTTCCTATAGGTGGCCTGACTCATTCCTGCTTAAAAACCTACCTGAATCCACCTGTACTCTTCTGACAGAATATGCGCCAAAATTGCCATCTCTGAACCCCCGTCCACAAACTGTTTTAGGTTCTGTGGTGTTTTAGGTGTGGTACTTCATAAGTAGCCCCTATTCATATGATGTCCTCTGTACTCCACAGGTACCTCCAACTAGGCTTCCTCTTCTCTACACTTTCTCAGTTCATCTCAGCCTTGGCCACAGCCTTTATACACCTCACTACTTCCCCTTGCTTCTAGTGCCTTTGTGCCACTATATTAACCCCTTAAAGTGTTTATTAGTGAGATTTTAGTTCATGGAATGTGTTTATAATTTAGCAAATATCCGCCATTTTGAATTAGCAAAACGTGGCCAGTTGTAGTCATTATGAGAAGAGGGCATCCAGAGCTCTCAATGAGCGTTGACATTTAGAAAAACTACAGTACCCAGCCGACTTGTGTATGTATTTTTTTATTTCTCTTATTTCTTGGGATTCTCTACCACAAAACTGAACGTTATTGGCATAGATTGGAGCGCAGCTAGTGTGTCTACCGTCTGTGAACATTTAGCAACAATCCTCGTTGCAAACAGATTCAAAATGGCGGAGCCATATCCATTATTAGAATGGAACTGTACATACAGTACAGTCGATTTCATTCACGGTTATTCAGTGCACGCGTGGAGATACTAAGTCCAAATTGAACTCTGCCATTTGAAAGAGGAGATTTGGCCGGATCCATAGATGTGCGAGTTGGCTATAATAAGTAATTTATAGGCCTGGCATTCTATATTCTATAATAATATTTCAAATTGCATGTGTCCGGATGGCAGACTTCTGTACTATATCTACATAACCTTCTGTTTAATCATCTTCCCTTTATTCATTTGCTTAGATTTTTGTACACATGATCTCAAGAAGGTGCTGCACGAGCTCAGTGGCAGTTTCCCATGTCTGGTCATTTTTAGCATGGTGTTATTCACTGTCAGAGATGCAAAGAAAAATCATAATTTATATTCTCCTTTGTTTCATCACAATTTACTGAAGCCTAATAACAGACACAATATTTCTGACACTGGGAATACATTCCATGAGATCCATAGATGTCCCTAGATACCAAGAACTTTATTCACCGCAGCTGATTGGCTAAAGAGCTGCATGCGGCTCCGGAGCCGCAGGTTGCCAACCCCTGCCCTAACCCAAGTTTTGTACCTCTGCATTCTACCTCACTGTTACTCATTTTACTCTGTACTGTATTGACGTGACCGTCCCACTCCAATTCAGCCATTGGGTGGGAAGGTCACGTGACCCAAATCAGCCAATGGGAGCGAGGGTCTGGAGAGTGTGGGTCCGCAAAGTGTCGCGGTTCTGAGTGTGTCGGTGCTGTGGTCCTGCAGCTGGATACTATTGCTCGGCTGCGCAATGCATTGGTTTGTGACGTCGCCCGATTTTTTTATTTTAAATATAAGAGGGTATTTGAACAAGGCATTAAATTAACAACATTTAAAAAAAAAATTAAATAATAATCTTTGAAAGATAAAAAATTAAAAAAATTATAAAAAAATATTTAAAATAATATATATATATATATATTTTTATCTTTGAATTGCGGGACATTGTTTTGTTGTAGCGGGACGCGGGACAAACGTCCCAATATCGGGACTGTCCCGCGAATCGTGGGACAGGTGGGCACCCTAGTGGTACCTGGCACTTGACGGAGCGAATGACGCTCGCCGGATATTTAGTGTTGTAACTCGAGACCCGAAGCACGCAATAGGTTGAGTGTGGAGGAGATCGAAAGGCGGCATATTCAACTTTTGAACGGTGTATTGGTTGATTGGCGAAAAATGCAGCCCGGAGCCGGCAGACGAGCACAAAGTACCGTATACGGGGTTAAGAGGTTCAAGAAAATCTGTCTCTTTCTCCTTGGGAATTAGGATTCCCTCTGCCTGGTCTACACAAATCTCTTGGTATAACCAGATGTATCCCATAATACTCTCACTAACCTCCACAAGAATCAGGTACACTTTTATAAACCCCGTAGAGGACTCCATTCGGCCCTGGGGCCAGGGGCGTAGCTGGGGGGGGGTAGCTTAGGGTGATTCCAAGGGCCCAGCACTGGGGGGGGGGAGCCCAAAAAAAAATAAAAAAAATAAATGTTTTTTTTGTTTTTTACTAGACATCACTCAGGTGTATTATTGATGCTCTCATTGATACTATGTTTGTTTCTGAAGTGTGTGTGTGTGTGTGTGTGTGTGTGTGTGTGTGTGTGTGTGTGTGTGTGTGTGTGTGTGTGTGTGTGTGTGTGTGTGTGTGTGTGTGTGTGTGTGTGTGTGTGTGTGTGTGTGTGTGTGTGTGTGTGTGTTACGACCCCTGTGAGTCTAAGGGTAAAGGGCTGTAACATAACAGTTGGTTGACAGAAAAGATGGACCAGGTTTGTAAACAACAATGATATTTATTGAATAGAGGCAAAGGAAGCACATGTAGCTCAGGGGTGAGCCCAGGCCAAAACAACAAACAAACACCACTATACTCCAAATAAACACAATCTAATCTATGGTAAAAGAGATTACATTACCTAAACTACTCTTACCTAACCAAAACCGGAGAAAACAATGTCCAAAGGAAATGGCAGCTCACCCCATCTGTGCTTCCTGAGAAAGAGAGAAAAACACATTAATTATACAGAAACAAAAGCAGAATATATACAAAAACAAACTATAACTAACAATGCTCTCTCTGTGGCCATACACACACAAGGAAATTACTACTAAGCACCAAAGGCCAATAAACGAAATGCAATACTGTCAAAGTTACAGGTTTACCAAAAACACAACATGCCTAGCCTCATGCCAGAGAGAGAGAGAGACTGAAGTGAGAAGCCATGTTTTAACAGATGTGGGGTGATCCATGATTGGGTGGTGTGGATTGAGTGTTGGAGTCTGGAAAGCCATCCACCAATCGGTGCTGTATTGCAATAATGGAAGAATTGACCAATGGTGAAGGGAACAATGGCTGGAGGGAGGAAACAAAATGGAGAACACACACACATGGAGACACACACTGGGGAATATATACATTGGGATGTAACACCCCCATACATAAGACAAAAACATGTTTGACACTTAACACCAACTAAACATGTTTTTTTTTTAACAACGAGATAACATCTCTGAGATAACATGTACTTCAAAACAAAGAGCTATAAAAAAAAACTAGCAGTTGGTACAACAACCACTCGGGTCAACAATGACAGAACGAGTTGACGGCAAGAGAGACTGAGTCGACAGCAACATAAAACGAGTCCACAGCAACATAGACCGAGTAGACAGCAAAATAGAACAAGTCGACAGCAATATACAGTAGAACGAGTCGACAGCAACAGAGATTTAACTCCGAGATAGAGCATCCGCCAACACATTCTCAGACCCCTTCTTATGCTTTATGCTGAGGTTATAATTTTGCACTATGAGCGCCCAACGCAAGAGGCGCTGATTGTGGTTGCACATCCGCGACAGAAAAACCAATGGGTTGTGGTCGGTGTATACTACCACTGGTAATACGCTCGAACCGACATACACCTCAAAATGTTGCAACGCATACAACATAGCCAAAGTCTCCTTTTCAATAGTGGAATAGTTTAGTTGATGTTTGTTAAATTTCCGGGAGAAATAACAAACCGGGTGACTGACACCATCGTGATCTTCCTGTAATAACACCCCTCCAGCTCCCACCCCGCTGGCATCCACCTCCAGCTGGAACGGCAGGGAGAAATCTGGAGCAGAGAGAACAGGGGAACTGCATAAGAGAGCTTTAACACTATCAAATGCATTTTGACAATCAGCTGTCCAAATGAATGGTTTGGACGGGCTACACAGGCTAGTGAGAGAAGTGACGACAGAAGAAAAGTTTCGGCAAAAACCACGGTAATACCCAGCCATCCCAAGGAATCTACGCAATTCCCGCCTAGTAGTAGGCACTGGAAAAGTTGTGATTGCAGATATTTTTGCATCCACCGGACGCACTTGGCCTTGTCCTACCTGCTTACCAAGATAGGTAACCGTAGCCTTGCCGAACCCACACTTGGCAAGGTTAAGGGTCAGGGAGGCTCCAGCTAAGCGGTCAAAGACAGTTTGCAAGGTTGTCATGTGGTCACGCCAGTTGGTCGAATAGACAACCAGGTCATCGAGATAGGCATTACAATTTGGAACACCAGCCAGGACTAGGGTCACCAGTCGCTGGAAAGTGGCCGGGGCATTACGCATTCCAAAAGGCATTACAGTATATTGCAGAAAATTGTCAGGAGTAACAAACGCCGAGATTTCCGAGGCACGGGGGGTCAAAGGGACCTGCCAGTAACCCTTTAACAAATCTAGTTTGCTAACATAGGTGGCAGATCCAAGGTTGTCAATACAATCTTCCATGCGGGGCAGTGGGAAGGAATCAGGCACGGTGACAGCATTTACCTTTCGGAAATCAGTACAAAATCTAGGAGTTCCATCCGATTTGGGAGCTAACAAGCAAGGTGAACTCCAGGGACTGCAACTTGGCTTGGCTAAACCATGTTTTAACAAATAGTCAACCTCCTGTTGCATCATGGCCCTCTTGGTGATGTTAACACGGTATGCATGTTGCTTGATAGGCACAGCATTGTTAACTTTAATATCATGGGCCAATACAGAAGTACAGGAGGGAACATCACCAAACAGAGCCATGTAGGCCTGAATCAAATTTGTGATGTCCTCTCGCTGCTCCTCAGGTAAGTGTGCTAAGTGAGTGGGCAGGTTCAATAACATCTCAGTGTTGGACAATCTAGCACCCTGATGGGCTGCATTGCGCAACTCCAAGCCATCTACATCCTCACCACTAACGTCAGGAGAGTCCGGAACTATTGGAGTTGAGGCAACAGCAGAGACGGCCAGTCCGGCTGTCTGGTCTGAGGTCTTCACCTGCACACCATCTCTGGAAAAATATGGTTTAAGCATATTGATGTGGCAAACACGAGAGTGACGTTTACGATCAGGGGTGCGAACCACATAGTCTGTATCACTTATCTTCTTGTCTATTGCATACGGTCCGGAAAAACGAGCGGAAAGAGCAGAACCAAGGATAGGTAACAGGACTAGAACCTTATCACCTTGCTGGAAAGATCGAGAAACAGCTTTCTCGTCATAGTGCCGTTTCATAGTTCTCTGGGAAGAAGAGAGCGCTTCTTTTGCGAGAGAGCACGCCTGATGCAGTCGCTCTCGAAACTGGCTAACAAAATCTAGCACATTAGTGGGTGTGCTGGCACCCTTTGACATGAACCGTTCTTTAAGAACTTTCAGAGGCCCTCTAACAGTGTGCCCAAAAACGAGCTCAGCAGGACTGAAACCAAGAGACTCCTGTATGGTCTCTCGCGCAGCAAATAGAACAAGGGGGACACCCTCATCCCAATCTTTCTCTGTGTCTAAGCAATATTTACGCAGCATGGACTTTAAGGTCTGATGCCAACGTTCTAGAGCCCCCTGAGTTTCAGGGTGGTAGGCACTGGACACTATATGTCGGATACCCAGGGACTGTAACACTTGCTCAAATAACCTAGACAGGAAGTTGGTGCCTTGGTCCGTTTGTACTACCTTAGGCAGTCCAAACGTGGAGAAGAACTTCGTCAAAGCCTTAATTATTACAGGCGCTGTAATTCTGCGAAGAGGGATAGCCTCAGGGAAACGGGTGGCGGTACACATTATTGTCAACAAAAACTGATTGCCGGCTTTGGTCCTTGGCAACGGACCAACACAGTCAACTATGACATGTTCAAATGGTTCACCGACCGCTGGTATAGGACAGAGGGGAGCAGGTGGAATTACCTGGTTTGGCTTTCCGGTGATCTGACAAGTACTACAGGTACGACAGTACTGTGCTACATCGGACTTCAAACCGGGCCAAAAGAAATGTTGAAGTATTCTGTTGTATGTTTTAGTGACTCCCAAGTGTCCAGACCAAGGGTGGTCATGGGCCAAGAACAGTACATGCTGACGATAAACTGCAGGGACAACAATCTGATAAACAGTGCTCCAGTCTGGTACCTGATCTGGTAGCCCTATCTCCGATTGTGCATGCTCTGCCAGTCTAGTACCATGGGACCTCCATGTACGCATCAAAACTCCTTCATCCACAAAATAAGAATGCAACTCTCTCCTCTGTTCTGTTTCAAGAGAAGAGAAACATTTTGCAAGAGAAGGGTCAGCCTTCTGGGCAGTAATTAGCATTTCACGAGTAACGGGTAACTTCAATGCGTCGGAACTAGTTACAGTTGTCTGTGGGGGTACCTTACTATGAGTCGGTGGTTTGTCAGCGGTATCAGAAGTTGGAGCCAGCAACTCCTCCCTGACAAAGGCTGAAGCAAAAACAGAGTCAGACAAATTAATTTCATCACCTCTCTTTTTCAATTGAGCCCGAGTGACAACACTTGCAGAAAAAACTTCAGGGAAGTTCTGTGACAAGTCATCAGGCAGAGAATCTGTGTCTGGGTGATCCAACACTTCCAGCACAGCGTTCACCTGTCCTCCAGCTAAATCATTTCCCATGATAAAGGAAATGCCTTTAACTGGCAAGGAAGGTCTCACCCCTATTTTAAAGAACCCAGTGACCAAATCAGATTGTACATGAATACAGTGTAACGGGGCTGGCACGAAACCCATCTCAATACCTTGAACTAGGACACTAGAACCAGAGGAAGATTTCTCAGACAGAGGTAGTACATCAGAGAGGATAAAGGATTGTGAGGCTCCAGTATCTCGTAAGATCTGAACTGTACACTGATCTTTTGGATCCCCTGTCAAGGAAACTAAACCCTTGGAAGTAAATGGCCTGAAACAAGGATCGAGAACATCCTGATCATTGTGCATCTGTTGATCGGAATCAGGTGCCATTTTAATCAGACCAACCCCTTTGGGTTGCCTAAAGTTCTGAGAGGACGGTTGCTGCTTACGTTTCAATGTTAAACAGTCAGAAATAACATGACCAGATTTATGACAGTAGTAACATGTCCGCTCCTCTTTTGAGCGTGGAGGTGACATTCTTGGTCGGGGGTGTGTGAATTCTGAATGGTTGGGGACAGAAGGTCTCTGAGAGAAATCATGGGAGAGAAACGAGTCACGCCTATCTACAAACACAGTTTTATGGGTTAGCGCAAACTCATCAGCTAATACAGCAGCTTGCTGCAGAGTGGACACATTCTGCTCACTCAGGTAAATTACAATACGCTCTGGCAAACGATTCTTAAACTCTTCTAATAGAATGAGTTCTCTGAGAGAGTTAAGATCTGAGGCCTTGCTTGCTAGCAAACTCTACAAAGGTCTGGTTGACAGCTCTCTTGTGACTGCGAAACCTCTGCCTATAAGCTTTGGGCACAAGCTCATATGCACGAAGGATGGCAGCCTTCACAGTATCATACAGTAAACTATCTTCTAGGGAAAGTGTTGAACAAACCTCTTGGGCTTTACCAGTCAATTTGCATTGAAGCAACAAAGGCCAGACCTCTCTTGGCCAGCGCAATGAAGCAGCAATACGCTCAAACACATTAAAATAAGTATCAACTTCTGTCTCGCGGAACGGAGGCACCAAAGCAATGTGTTTACTTATATCAAAAGTGTGTGATGAATAAGCTGTGGAGGAGGACATACCCGGGCCTTGTGGAGGAGTCGGTGTAGCAGAGTTGGATTCACTCCTTAGGACTTCCAGCTCTAACCTCCGCAGTCTGAGCTCTTTTTCCACTTCATGCTCAAGCTCCAACCTACGAATGTTAACAGCCCTTTCATTTTCTGCGTCAAGCTCCATTCTACGAAGCCGATACTCCGCCTCACGTGCTTGTGCCTTCTCCTGAGCCTCCATCTGGAGACGGGCTATTCTAACCTTGACCTGGGCCCCTTCTCGAGACCCAGTTGACACAGGAGAGGTCAAGTGAAAATGTGGCAATGTGACGTTCACACCTGCCTTTTCAGCACCATGGGCTTGCTCCTCAGAAGGCGGTGCTTCCGTAGGTTCACCAGGAGGACTTGCATGTTCATCAGAGACCGCAGGTAAAACAAGCGTCCCCTGCTCCAACAGCTTATCTACCACAAGACACCTGATATCCTGCTTAAGATGCTTTTGTTGAACCGAGAGTTTAAAATGTGTGGCAATCTCCACTAAGTCTGCCTTGCGGCAGCTATCTAGCGCTTCCCAAGTAGGATTGCTCAAGAATTTCCCCAGATCAAAAGTACTAACTGCCATTTTTTTTTTTACACAAATGCCATTTTTACACACAAATCAATTAATTACTATACAAGTGTAAACAAACACAGTTCACCAAATCCATCAACCAACAATTGAACACGGGTTACAAGATCCCGGACGAGCCCCCATTAAGTTACGACCCCTGTGAGTCTAAGGGTAAAGGGCTGTAACATAACAGTTGGTTGACAGAAAAGATGGACCAGGTTTGTAAACAACAATGATATTTATTGAATAGAGGCAAAGGAAGCACATGTAGCTCAGGGGTGAGCCCAGGCCAAAACAACAAACAAACACCACTATACTCCAAATAAACACAATCTAATCTATGGTAAAAGAGATTACATTACCTAAACTACTCTTACCTAACCAAAACAGGAGAAAACAATGTCCAAAGGAAATGGCAGCTCACCCCATCTGTGCTTCCTGAGAAAGAGAGAAAAACACATTAATTATACATAAACAAAAGCAG
Source organism: Notolepis coatsorum (assembly GCF_963971535.1). Lineage (NCBI taxonomy): Eukaryota > Metazoa > Chordata > Actinopteri > Aulopiformes > Paralepididae > Notolepis > Notolepis coatsorum. The sequence continues at coordinate 18,195,759 of NC_140177.1, read as the reverse complement.
AATATATACAAAAACAAACTATAACTAACAATGCTCTCTCTGTGGCCATACACACACAAGGAAATTACTACTAAGCACCAAAGGCCAATAAACGAAATGCAATACTGTCAAAGTTACAGGTTTACCAAAAACACAACATGCCTAGCCTCATGCCAGAGAGAGAGAGAGACTGAAGTGAGAAGCCATGTTTTAACAGGTGTGGGGTGATCCATGATTGGGTGGTGTGGATTGAGTGTTGGAGTCTGGAAAGCCATCCACCAATCGGTGCTGTATTGCAATAATGGAAGAATTGACCAATGGTGAAGGGAACAATGGCTGGAGGGAGGAAACAAAATGGAGAACACACACACATGGAGACACACACTGGGGAATATATACATTGGGATGTAACAGTGTGAGATATATAGAGAGAGAGGGGGGGCTTTGGTAGACTATTGCATTGGTCCATTCATTGAAGATGAACGCAATGCGACATCCTTTACTAGGCTCACCCACCAACAGTGCAGGTGCTGAACTGCTGATCCGAATGTATAGGTAAAAACCATATTATGCGTTTTCATCAATAAAAAAATTGCCAAAAAAGTTTGCGCTCACGCGCTTACGCGCGCTGGCATTCACTGGGGGCCGACAAATACATTCTTTCATGGGGCCCAGAATCTGGAGCTACACCCCTGCCTGGGGCTGAAGAAGCATTTACACGCCTTAATACAGCTTCCACCTCCTTCCACCTTGGTGGCCTATTCAGGGGCGTAGCTGTAGATTCTGGGCCCCCTGACAGAATTGACTTATGGGCCCCTAAGGTAAGCGAGCGCGCGCAAGCGCGTGAGCGAAACATTTTGGCCATGTATTTATTGATGAAAACGCATAATATGGTTTTTACCTATACATTTGGATCAGCAGTTCAGCACCTGAACTGTTGGTGGGTGAGCCTAGTAAAGGATGTCGCATTGCGTTCATCTTCAATGAATGAACCAATGCAATAGTCTACCAAAGAACCTTGAGTCGCACTAGGCTAGGCATATTTTCCCCTATTCTTGTGACAATGTTTTCTGATACTCAACATACAAAAGCTGTTACTTGTCCTGTCTCTCTGTAATCCCATCTCCCACACAAAGTCTCAAGCACACTATTAGGTTGACAGACACTTACATTTTTATGTGCTCTGTAGTATACAATCACTCCCTACTTCGATATACACAGTAAATTTCGCAGAGTAAATTTGACTCAAACTGAGTACATTTTACTCAAACTGAGTAAACTGTGTACCTTTTACGAAGCAGATTTTGATTTTGAACTGTCGCGGGCGGAGCACTAGCTTTTTTGCTGTAGGGGACGGGTTGCTGCCTTTCTCAGCAGAGTGCTAAAGCCCTACCTGTTACACGCGCAAGTAATTCAAGGAGGCGCAAGTGACAAGTGTTGAGCTATTGGTGGGGACAATTCAGGATTCTTGGATACTGGTGGGGTCATGACCTTGCGTTCACCCCCTAAATGACACAATGATACCCAACCTTGAAAACCCTGTTGAAGTTAATGAACTGTAATGGACTGCAAGAAATCAACATGACTATCAACTTTATCTTCTGTCTATTTAATTGAAAATTAAACCCAATATAGGAATGAACAAACAAAAAATCTCAAGATTCTTTGACTTATTCAATTAATCATATGGGATCCTAAAGGATTGCTATAGGATTCCAAAAACTTATAGAGATTCCTATAGCATTTTTTTTTTACTAGGGATGTTATCCTACACTTTAAGCTGTCTGATATCCCATTACCTGTAACTCTTGGGTCTCTTTCTCACTTCCTCTGCCTCCTCCCTGAGTCTGCAGTCACCACATCATTCTACACAGGAGAGCAATACACTTAGGAATACACTGAACTGGTTTGAATACATGATTTTTTCTTTTTTCTGCCATGTTCTACCTGGTTGGCTGGCTACACACACACACACACACACACACACACACACACACACACACACACACACACACACACACACACACACACACACACACACACACACACACACACACACACACACACACACACACACACACACACACACACACACACACACACACACACACACACACACACACACACACACACACACACACATATATATATATATATACAGTGTGCAGGTTAGTTACAGTAGGAGATGGGCTTCTATCATAATTTATCTTCTATCATTCTATAATGCATTCTTCTCTTTTATTTTATTTTCAGGTAGTTGTACCTTAAGATACTTGAAGGCTGGCATCTGTAAACGCAGATATAAGTACTTTATTCTTATTTTATTATCATTCTTTTCTTTCCAATGAAATGAAATCAGAAAGTGGTATATGATGGAAAATATGAAAGTCAATGCTTGAAGGAAAATTATAGTTGTGAGTTGAAGGAGGAGTGGCAGCTGTTTGCACATCTGTAATCAGAGGTAGCAAGGAAGAGAGAGAGAGAGAGAGAGAGAGAGAGAGAGAGAGAGAGAGAGAGAGAGAGAGAGAGAGAGAGAGAGAGAGAGAGAGGGGGAGGGGTCTGGATCTTGACAACACCGTTAGCTAACAGCTGAGCTATAGCTAACATAAAGACTGTGACCTGTAATTCAAAGCAGCGAAAATTAAGAGGAGATGATGATTATAAATGTGTTTTTTTGTATTGAGCATTGTAACTTACATGAAAGGTCTGCCTGCCACCACCACCAATGACATACCGTCTTTAAACACACCGTGACACACTCACTCAGCGACACTCACTCAGCACCTGGCTCATGGCTCATGGTGGGAGGGACCAATGAGCGACTCGTGAGGCAGTAGATCAAACCATTGTTAGAGAAATGCAGGGGTGTCACAATCTATGGAAACTTTAAAAAAGCACCTGTTTGTTTCTTTTGTGACGTTTTTCTTTTAATACAGGCAATTATACTTTTAAGTCATCTACATTAACTTACTTTAGGATAATAATAAAACCATATTAATAAAAAGATAATAATAGTGTTCTCTGGGCCCCCCCCAGTGCTGGGGCCCTTAGAATCATCCTAATCTACCCCCCCCCCCCCCCCAGCTACGCCCCTGGGCCTATTATCCATCGTATTCTCTTCCCTCTCCTAATGGTGGTATATCTGGAAGAAGAAGGCCCATTTCTCTATTCTTTCCTGTATCTGAGTCGTATATATTCCTCTACCTCTTGCCTTGAAGTATTGAGTTGCCCTCCCTTTCCTCGGCTGAACATTCCTTTAACAAACTTATATGGATCCCTATGAAATGCTGTCCTGACTCGTGCCTTATTCTTTCTCTTCCTCCTACGTTGTTCTGCCCTCATGAGTACTGCTAACCGACTTCTTAGCTCTTCCTGCAAAACATTAATTCCCTCTCTCTCGTCCACTGACGCCTTTTTCCACTGCTTTCTTAGCTGTCTCCTAATTTCTCTATTTCTCTCTGCCGTCTGGACCTGACTCCCATCTATCAAGCCTCTGTTCTCTCAACGATTCAGGATCATGTTCAGAGATAATGTCTCCCATCTTTCTCTAATGTATTTACCATTGTAACTATAAGCCCATCTAACACCATTATTAGATCCCTGTTAAGCGTCTCCCATTATTTCCTTTCATTTGCTCTGTAGGCCATTCTGGAGGTTCTCTCCCTCTACTGCTCCACCCCTATCCTCCATTGATGCGTTCATCTTCTAGTTCTACATCACGCCCCGGGGGTTGTAGGTCAATTCAATCGATTTGAGGCAAGCGGAAACAGCACATTGGTTATCAATTATTTATTCATAATTATTTATTCATAATTATTTATTATTTGTATTTAGAGTGGACAGGACTATGTTCTCAGTGTTTTGAATTTTGAAGGGAAACTGCCTCAATTTATTGAATTAAAAGCAAAAGGCCCCCAAATTGATGCAAATGCCCTACATACTTTGATAAATGCTGGCAAGCAAACTGTACAAACCTACACACACACACATACACTCTAGTGCGCACAGTGTGTATTTGCAGCTGGAACAAACCTTATCTAGGGTATAAATGGATATGGTATGAATGGTATTAATACAGGGATAGAGGTGCGACCTGTTGAATGTGAAATGTTCATTTCTGAGCTTAAGATCTGAGGCTGAGATGTGCGGCATATAGAGGGCGAAACGTGTTGATTCTCTCCCAGCGGCATTCAGCGCATCACTGCCAGTTGTCGCGTATGTCAGCCTAATTGTAGCTTTGCCTGACGTGTGGCCGTCTAAAAATGGACTCTCTCTCTCTCTCTCTCTCTCTCTCTCTCTCTCTCTCTCTCTCTCTCTCTCTCTCTCTCTCTCTCTCTCTCTCTCTCTCTCTCTCTCTCTCTCTCCTCTCTCTCTCTCTCTCTCTCTCCTCTCTCTCTCTCTCTCTCTCTCTCTCTCTCTCTCTCTCTCTCTCTGGAGAGTCCACGAGCGACCGCTCCGGGGAGGGGAACCAGACATCCGAGCGGGAAATCATTCTCTAATCCTAGTTCTGCTCGAGGCTCCAGAATACCGCTGCACATTTCCAAAATAATCAGTCCAAAAGCCACAGTGTTTAGTGCTCATTGTCATCGTCTCAATATTGACACACCAAAAAATGTGTTTCCCATTTTGCAACACGTCCACGAGACTCAGTGTAACGTTTCCCCTTAATAATAGTACATTGAGGAGCATGTTTCCCCTTAACAATAGTACATTGAGGAGCGTGTTTCCCCTTAAAAATAGCACATTGATGAGCGTGTTTCCCCTTAACAATAGTACATTGAGGAGCATGTTTCCCCTTAACAATAGTACATTGATGAGCGTGTTTTCCCTTAACAATAACACATTGAGGAGCATGTTTCCCCTTAACAATAGCACATTGATGAGGTGTTTTCCCTTAACAATAACACATTGATGAGCGTGTTTCCCCTTAACAATAACACATTGATGAGCATGTTTCCCCTTAACAATAACACATTGAGGAGCGTGTTTCCCCTTAACAATAGTACATTGAGGAGCATGTTTTCCCTTAACAATAGCACATTGAGGAGCGTGTTTCCCCTTAACAATAGTACATTGAGGAGCATGTTTCCCCTTAACAATAGTAATTGAGGAGCGTGTTTCCCCTTAACAATAGTACATTGAGGAGCATGTTTCCCCTTAACAATAGTACATTGAGGAGCGTGTTTCCCCTTAACAATAGTACATTGAGGAGCATGTTTCCCCTTAACAATAGTACATTGAGGAGCGTGTTTCCCCTTAACAATAGTACATTGAGGAGCGTGTTTCCCCTTAACAATAACACATTGAGGAGCATGTTTCCCCTTAACAATAACACATTGAGGAGCGTGTTTCCCCTTAACAATAGCATGTTTCCCTTACACCCCCCCCCCCCCCCCCCCCCCCCCCCCCCCCCCGCTCTCCTCCATATTTCATCTTTTGACAATGTAGTCTTTCGTCCCTTTTCCCCCCCCATCATGTCCCATTATTTTACATCTCTCCCCCCACCAGTTACCGTAGGCATTTCAGATGCCAAGCTCAGAAACACCACCAGCCCCCCCCCCCAGCCTCCCCACCCCACCCCTCAGCCAGCTAGCCGGCCAGCCTCCCCCGCTCTGCGGTACTATTTAATCACCGTAATAAGGTGGCAGTGACAGCTGTTGGCGCCGTGCGTTCCAGTGGGCGTCGCCACGCAGGAGCGAAGCACATTACCGCTGGAGCCGCGGGCGGCGGCATCTATCACGCACAGGCCCTCCAGACGCCAGTAAATCAATAATCAATACATCATTCATAAAGCAGGCCCCGCTAGGAAATAATATGCAGAGAAGGAAGGGATTGGTGGATTGGCTCCCAGCAATAACCGCCAGTGCATGTATCACTATACTTATACTACTACCTATCATGCTAATATGTCTATACTACTATGCTACTATACTTATACTACTACCTATCATGCTAATAAGCGAAAGTAATATTTGCTGATGACACAAATTTGTTTTTGTCACACAAAAATCCACTCGAGCTACAAGATTTACTCAACACTGAACTACAAAAAGTGGACACCTGGTTTAAATGCAATAAATGATCACTTAATCTCAGCAAAACAAACTTTATTGTTTTCCACTCAAATTGGATGCGCACAGATCATACAGTATTGTGAATGAATGAATGAATGAAAACTTTATTTAACAGATTGCAGAATGGGTACAATACAGTACGGCTCAATACATACAATTGTTAAGGGGATGCAGACCTGAGAAAGACGTTTGTCTTGTTTCCATCAGGGTCCCCCATTTTCAATTCATATAGACATATATGACATACAGATAGTCAGTACTGCTACATCTATACATTTATGACATACCAGATTTGCAAATACAGTACTGTTTGTGATACAGAAGGAGTCAAGAAAAGGGTGTATATACATTTGACGTAGAAACTGTACATTGGAGGAGGTTGGGTGGGGGGGGGGGGTTGGGTACATTGGGATATTGACAACCATACTGGGTAAATTTACATTGGAGGTGGTTGGGGGGGGGGGGGGGGGGGGGGGGCACACTGTATAAACAAGTAACACTGTACATTGAGGGGGGGGGGGGAGGAGACACTGTACAAACAACACAATTGTACATTGAACTATTGACAAAACCATACTAGGTAAATGACTGTACATTGGAGGGGGTTGGGTTAGGATATTTACAGGGGCCAGTGTTGAATTGCAGTCTCCCGTAGGTGTCCCTTGAGAGAGGTTTTGAAAGTGGGTAGTGATCCACATTCCTTTACAGCTTTGGGTAGGGCGTTCCACATTGATGTGGCATAATTGCGAAACGTGTTTTAGTCCCTTATTTGAGCCGAATCTGGGTTTAACATGATTTGTGGAGCTCCCTCTGGTGTTGTGATCGTGGTATTCACTGACCTTTGGGAAGTATTTTGACATGTACATGGGTACCTTGGTCGTGTAGTGTATCTTGTAGACCAGGCCCATTGCAAGTTGTTGTACTCTGTCGTCTACTCTAAGCCATCCTAGGTTGTCAAAGTGGGCAGGGGTGAGGTGGGTTCTAGGAGTAAGGTCAAGCAGTAGTCTGACCAGTTTGTTTTGAGATGTTTGTAATTTTGTTTTTAGCGCCTTTGAGGTGCTTTGGTACCATGAGGTGCAAGCATAGTCGTAGTACCCTGAATGAGTGCTCCTGGCAGAGTCTTCAGGGTGTTCTTGTTTACCAGAGAGGAGATCCGGTACAAGAATCGAGTTCGTTGGTTGACTTTTTTTATTACATTGGATGCCATTTTGTCACAGGAGAGATTAGCCTCTAGGATGGGACCCAGGTAGGTAATTTCATCTTTCCTTGTGACAATATTGTCACCCACTGTAACTGAGAAGCCGTCGGTCTTGCTGAGTTTGTTATTTGAACCGAAGAGAATGGACTCTGTTTTGCCCATGTGTAATGATAGTTTGTTATCAGCGAGCCATATGCAGATTCTGCCTAGTTCCGAGCTGAGGGTTTTTTCAACCTGTAACTTGTTCTTGTCAGAGACCAGCAGGGCTGAGTCGTCCGCAAACAGGAACAAGTTGCAGTCACAAGCTGACGACATGTCATTTGCATAAATTAGGAACAGTAGCGGTCCTAGTATGCTTCCTTGTGGAACACCACAGCTCACTGTGAGGGGGGGGGATAGGGTACCGTTTACCTCCACCATCTGTTCCCTCCCCTCAAGGTAGGATTGCATCCAGCTCACTGATAGACTATCAAAACCAATTGCTTTTAGCTTGTCAATCAGAATGGAGTGATTGACCGTGTCAAAGGCCTTTTGTAGGTCCAGCATGACCATGCCGCAGTATTTGCCTGCGTCCACCTCTTGTTTGATGTGGTCATTCAAATAGAGAAGTGCATACAAATGAATGGAAAGGACTGTTCGAGCCCAGCGCTCCACATTGCTTTCAGTTTAGCTGGTCGTTCATACTAATACACATTGGCCGTATTAGGGGGTGGGAAACTGATGGGTGGGGATCGGGCGTTGTGGACAGTGACTCCTACAGGTCGGTTGGTGCGCCTGCGCAGTAGAATCAGGAAGTGTCGGGGGCAGCGTGAGCCTCCCACGCGTTTCTCCTCGCCACTGAGAGATCGAGCTGCGCAGGTGAAAATATGCGACTGCTGTTACCTCAAGTACCGGAGGGGACTTGTGCTATGTATGACTTAGTCCACATTGCAGCCGGCTTGTGGGAGGCAAGAAACAGCGTTCGTGACAGGGGAGGGTTGAATTGGATGATACGAAATTGGGATGGGAGAAAATATAGAAAATGGGAGAAAAAGTGGATAAAAAAAAAAGAAATTAATGGAAAGGAGCTGTCAAGAGTGGTGTCCACAAAATTCCTGGGGGTCGTCATCAATGAGTCACTAAATTTCAAATGCCACATAAAATATCTACAAACAAAACTATCCAAATATGGTGGCTTATTCTGTAAAATACGTCATTTTCTTCCCTTGCCTGCCCTTCTCACTCTATATAAAACCATGTATGAACCCCTCATCAATTATTGTAACGTCATATGGTGCAACACTTACCCCAGCCATCTCAAGAAACTTGAAAGCTTAAGAAAATACTACGAGTAGTGTCATGGTCCGGGTATAAAGTGCCCTCACGCCCTTTGTTCCATCGCTCTGGTCTCCTGAGGCTCGCTGAGTTTAACATACACCAAAACGCATCAATTATGTATCAAGTTGTCAACAACATGAATCACAGACTGTCTGAGCTTGTCCCAGTCGGCCGTCCACTGCACATCCACAAGACAAGAAATAGGCATCTTATATTTGGCAAGAGGAGAAAACTCAAATGTGCTAGCCTAAGCATAGCATGCAGGGGCCCACAGATCTGGAACGAGCTTGACGAGAGTCTGAAACTGTCTAAATCCTTCAAAACATAAAAAAAATCACTGAAAGAGGAACTGCTTGAATCATATCTCTAAATAGAATCATAACTTACGTATATAAATTGTCTGTATTTATGTATCTATGTTGTATGCAGTTAGTAGGTAGGTGTCCAAGCCTACCCACGTTGTATGTTTTGTTTTTGTTTTGTTTTTGTTGTTTATATTTTGTCTATATTTGTGATCAGGCTCCCTCCAAAAGCTTTAAATAGCTTCTTGGGAGACCTGGCACATGCACACAATTTGCATCGTTGTTGTTTCACATGAAGATATGTACATGTAATATATCATGTGTGTGTGTGTGTGAATAAATTCATTCATTCATTCATTCATGCGTTCATTCATTCATTCATTCATTCATTCATTCATTCATTCATTCATTCATTCATTCATTCATTCATTCATTCATTCATTCATTCATTCGTCATCCGTTCGTTCGTTCATTCATTCATTCATTTATTCATTCAATATGTATATACTACTATGCTACTATACTTATACTACTACCTATCATGCTAATATGTATATACTACTATGCTACTATACTTATACTACTACATATCATGCTATATGCTATGCTATATCATGCTATATAGGTCTGAACTTTGGTATGGTGGTGTACCCTGGCGCGCTGGCACGCCACACATGAGCCAGCCCAGGTCCTAACATCCTTTGGGAGGCCAGGCCACACAAACGTGACCCCCACCAGCTTAGTCGAGGCCTTCACACCTGGGTGCGTACAGTGCGGGGACGAGGAAAACTGGCGACGGCCTCCACCCTGGCGGGAAGTGGGACGGCTCCTTGTGGAGCGACGTGGTGTCCGAGGAAGGTGAGGGAGGATTATCCAAACTGGTACTTGGCCGGGTTGACGATGAGGCCGTGTTTACTGAGCCGCTCAAACATCTGCCGAAGGTGCATCATGTGCTCCTCTATGGACGCACTGGCTACAAGAATGTCGTCTAAGTACACAAACAAAAACGCCATGTCTCGGAGCACAGAGTCCATCAGGCGCTGAAACGTCTGCGCCGCCCCCATGAGCCCAAAAGGCATTCTCAGGAACTCGAACAGTCCAAAGGGTGTGATGACATCTGTTTTTGGCACATCCCGTGGATGGACCGGCACCTGGTGGTACCCGCGCACCAGGTCCACCTTGGGGAAGATGATGGCCCCCGCCAGGTGGGTAGAGAAGTCCTGTATGTGCGGGACAGGGTACCGGTCGGGGGTTGTGGCATTATTGAGGTGACGGAAATCGCCACAGGGGCGCCAACCCCCGTCAGCCTTTGTAACCATGTGTAGGGGGGAAGCTGTTCGAGCGGCGCAAAATGCAAAGGCGCTCCATGGTGGAAAACTACCCCCTGGTGATTGCCAGCTTGGCTGAGTCGAGGCGCCGGGTCCGGACATAGACTGGAGGGCCCTCGGTGGTAGTATGGTGTTCCACACCGTGTTTAGCCACTGCAGACGAGAATGTAGGTGTTCAGGGAACCCGGTGAGCAGGCGTTGATACGGATCCCCGGTGGCAAGTGTGTTTAACATGCAGAGAGCTCCGCCCCCCCCCCCAAGCATGCAGGGGTATGAAGCGAAAGAGAGGGCATCGATCAGGCGACATTTCTTAATATCAACAGCAGGCTGAAGGCACAGAGGACACAGCAGCCATAACAAAGTCCCAGCCGAAACGCCGCCCGCTCAAACACACCTTCACATACCTGGTGCCGTAAGTACGTATGGGCGTGCCGTTAGCGGCGTCCATCTGGGTCTGCCGGCCATGGTGTCCACGGCCTGTGGTGGGAGGATGCCGCGTTGAGCGCCCGAGTCAACCAGCAGCCGCCGGCCAGCCAAGAAGTCTGCGATGAACAACAGCTTGCAGTCATGGCCGGCACCCATAGCCGCTCACCGTTTCATCTAAAGTCTCCTCTCTCTCTCTTCCTCTCATCATTTGTTTCTTGTCTGCATACCATCACACCATCACATCATACCATCACATCAGCAGCCGCCATCACCCCAGTCATCACACACATAATAAACCTCTCCATAAATCAAGGACACGTCCCCAAGGACTTCAAAATAGCGAGAGTAACACCCCTGCACAAAAAGGGCAGCAAATTAGACCCAGGCAACTACCGCCCTGTTTCTATCCTTACATCCATCTCGAAAGTCATGGAAAAAATAGTATACGAACAGGTCGAAAAGTACCTTACGGATAAAAATCTAATCTACGAATTCCAATCTGGCTTCAGAACATCCCACTCCACTGACACATGCCTTCTCTATTTGAACGACCACATCAAGCAAGAGGTGGACGCGGGCAAATACTGCGGCATGGTCATGCTAGACCTACAAAAGGCCTTCGACACTGTCAATCACACCATTCTGATTGACAAGCTAAAACCAATTGGTTTTGATAGTTTATCAGTGAGCTGGATACAATCCTACCTGGAGGGGAGAGAACAGATGGTGGAGGTAAACGGTACCCTATCCCCCCCCCTCACAGTGAACTGTGGTGTTCCACAAGGAAGCATACTAGGACCACTACTGTTCCTAATTTATGCAAATGACATGTCGTCAGCTTGTGACTGCAACTTGTTCCTGTTTGCGGACGACTCAGCCCTGCTGGTCTCTGACAAGAACAAGTTACAGGTTGAAAAAACCCTCAGCTCGGAACTAGGCAAAATCTGCATATGGCTCGCCGACAACAAACTATCATTACACATGGGCAAAACAGAGTCCATTCTCTTCGGTTCAAATAACAAACTCAGCAAAACAGACGGCTTTTCAGTTACAGTGGGTGACAATATTGTCACAAGGAAAGATGAAATTACCTACCTGGGTTCCATCCTAGAGGCTAATCTTTCCTGTGACAAAATGGCATCCAATGTAATAAAAAAAGTCAATCAACGAACTTGATTCTTGTACCGGATCTCCTCCCTGGTAAACAAGAATACCCTGAAGACTCTGGCAGGAGCACTCATTCAAGGGTACTACGACTATGCTTGCACCTCATGGTACCAAAGCACCTCAAAGGCACTAAAAACCAAATTACAAACATCTCAAAACAAACTAGTCAGACTACTGCTTGACCTGACTCCTAGAACCCACCTCACCCCTGCACACTTTGCCAACCTAGGATGGCTTAGAGTAGACAACAGAGTACAGCAACTTGCAATGGGCCTGGTCTACAAGATACACTACACGACCAAGGTACCCATGTACATGTCAAAATACTTCCCAAAGGTCAGTGAATACCACGATCACAACACCAGAGGGAGCTCCACAAATCATGTAAAACCCAGATTCGGCTCAAACAAGGGACTAAACACGTTTCGCAATTATGCCACAACAATGTGGAACGCCCTACCCAAAGCTGTAAAGGAATGTAAATCACTACCCACCTTCAAAAACACTCTCAAAGAACACCTACGGGAGACTGCAATTCAAAACTGGCCCCTACAAATGTCCTAACCCAGTTGTACAATAAAGACCAAGCATGGCTTTGTCAGTATTCCAATGTACAGCCCCACCCAACCTACCCAACCTCCTCCAATGTACAGTTTCCATGTCAAATGTATGTCAGTATTCCAATGTACAGTGTCCCCCCCCCTACCCAACCCCACCCCCCCCCCCCCCCCCCCCCCCCCCACCTCCAATGTACAGCCCCACCCCACCTACCCAACCTCCCCCAATGCACAGTTTCTATGTCAAATGTATATACTCTTCTTCTGGATTTTTTTAGTATCACAAACAGTACTGTATTTGAAAATCTGGTATGTCATAAATGTATAGATGTAGCAGTACTGTCTATCTGTATGTCATGTGTGTCATATGATGAATTGGAAATGGGGGACCCTGATGGAAACAAGACGAAAGTCTTTCTCAGGTCTGCATCCTCTTAACAATTGTATGTATTGAGCTGTACTGTACTGTACCCATTCTGCAATCTGTTAATAAACTTTTCAATCAATCAATCAATCAATCACTGCCTTGTTCTGCTTGATGCACTTCACTTCCTCTATAGCAGGGGTAGGCAACCCTAGGCACGCGTGCCTGCATAGGCACGCGGGGGCATTTGCATAGGCACAGGGGGCAGCATTAAAAAAATAAAAATAAAAATGAAAATTATAATTTTTTTTTTTTTTTTTTTTTTGCTTTGAAATATTATAGTGAAATATTTTGCACTGTTGTCGCATTTATCTTGTTGAAATCCTCCCACAGGTTCTTTTTACTACCACATATTTAATTGAGACCCTTTATTTGTTTATTATTTTAATTTAGCTGGAAATACATTGCTACATCATTCAGTAACATTTGCAGAGCCTTATAACAAAAACATTATTACGGTCACCATTGTGACCAGTGGGATTAATCAACAAATTGTATTATTTATTTTTCTATTTCATTGAACATTGCACATGTTAAAAGCAATTTTTTTACTCAAAATGTGAGTATTACCAAGTCAACTTGTGTTCTTAAAACAATGACAATAAACAAAATAATGAAATAATGTGGTTGTGTACTTATTTTTCTGTTAACTTATTATGGATTAAAAACAGAAAACCTTAATGCACAGTAACTGAACTCAATATTTTTAAGTTCTGGTAACTTATTATATTCTTTTTTACAGTGTAGTCTTGCGATCAATCAAAACTTATTTACACGATATACCTCACATTCACCCTCCATTCACATCCTGGTGTTCTCCATTAGGCCTGTAGGTGGAGCTATGACAGCACACGTTCAGTACACACACCAATGGTGTGTGATGTGTCCAAAAATGAATGGGCAAATGTGAGTGAAATGGTCGCACTGTATGCAGCTGTTTATCTGCATTGCATCCCCCCCCCCCCCCCCCCGACTCAGATTTAGGGTTGATACAACCATCATAATAATATTGTTAATAATAACAATAACAATAATGATGTAATAATGTAAAAATTATCATTAAAAAGACCTGATTATGAGAAAAAAAATTACGATGCATGGAATATTGTTGAGTTACATGAGATGTAAACAAGACGAAAGTCTTTCTGGTCTGCATCCCCTTAACAATTGTGTGTATTGAGCTGTACTGTATTGTACCCATTCTGCAATCTGTTAATAAAGTTTTCATTCAATGAATCAATCTGCACGGTGATTGATTGAATGAAAATTGTATTAACAGATTGCAGAATGGGTACAATACAGTACAGCTCAATATACACAATTGTTAAAGGGATGCAGACCAGAGAAAGACTTTCGTCTTGTTTACATCAGGGTCCCCCATTTTCAATTCATAATGAATTTTAAGTAAGGGTGCAACTTGCTCCGTGCAATCCATTCTTTGTGGATCTAGCCCTCATTATGTTTTTTTTTTGTTATCTTTCTTCCCCTCCTTTTTCCCGATTTTTCTCCCATCCCACCCTTCCTGGTTGTTGCGTACTTTCCCCTACTGTTGGTCCGGGAGACCGGAGACTGTCACATGCTTTCCTCCGACGCATGTGCAGCCTGGGGCAGGCCAACCTGGCCGCGCAGGTTCTCACCGGGGAGAGTGTAGCGTGTGGGAGGCCACACTATCTCTCCTTAGTTCCAACCCTTGCTGAGCAGGCGCCCCGACCGAACTGTAGGGGTCGCTGTCCACAACGCCCAGGACCCACCCTTCAGCTTTCCCACCCCCTGATACAGCCAATTGTATCAGTGTGAGAGGCCAGCCAAGCTGATAGCAATGCCGGGAGCTGGATTCGAACAGGCGAATCCAGTGTCTCCCGGTGTTGGTGACAAACGTAATCTCCGTGCGCCACCTGCCCCCCCAGCCCTCATTATGTTAACTTTCAGTTCATATTCTCTGAACCTTTAATCTATATTACTCCGATTTATGACCATAGTGCATCGTCGAAAAGACTAGCGTAACAGGTATCTCTGTGGGCGAAGGGAGACGAGGGGAGGTGAAGGGAGTCTCTGTCTTGTCTAAACACAAAAGATTGTGTCTGCACCTGGAGAGAGGATTGCACTGCTGAAGGCGAGGATATTTCATAAAGAGACAGTACCCTAGACCCCGGTTGTGAAACGAAGGACAACAAGGCCCACCATCACGAGCTAAGTGTTTAGCCTAGCCTAGCCGAGCCGAGCCGAGCCGAGCCGAGCCGAGCCGAGCCGAGCCGAGCCGAGCCGAGCCGAGCCGAGCCGAGCCGAGCCGAGCCGAGCCGAGCCGAGCCGAGCCGAGCCGAGTCGAGTCGAGCCGAGCCGAGCCGAGCCGAGCCGAGCCGAGCCGAGCCGAGCCGAGCCGAGCCGAGCCGAGGCCTAGCCTAGCCTAGCCTAGCCTAGCCTAGCCTAGCCTAGCCTAGCCGAGCCGAGCCGAACACACACAGTATGTCTCCATGCCGAGACTGCTGTGGGCACCTAAAGAAGAGTGCACTGCTAGAAACGAGGATACGCTTCCAGAGTTCTGACTTGACAATCCAATGGACTCCGGTTGTGAAGCTACCAGCGAAGGACAACAAACCCCACCAGCTAAGTGACACTGTCGGTAATGAAAATGCCCTCTGGAATAGGCATGGGGCAAAGCCTAAAAATAAATCTATCCCTGGCAGAATTACGATGCCTGAAACGGCAAATATCAAGCACCCAGAAATAAACTCAGCAACTGGTTGGCCCTCTTTATCAACAAGCCAACCAGCTAAAATGGCTAATGTAGCTAATGCTAATGCAAAAATAGTGGAAAGGGACCCAGGCCTTGAACTGCGCCCTAAGAGAGGGAACCTCTCCCTGAGAGAGGGAGGTTTGGAACTTAGCCCTGAGAGAGTGAGGTTTGCCCTGAGAGAGGGAGGTTCGAAGGGTCAAAGTGACCTACCACTACTTCATGAACAAGGATTATCATCGGAGGACCTGACCCCCGGCCATCAACCCAACGCCGCTCGGGAAGAACGAGGCGCCGTGGAACAGTGGACAAGCCACCACAGCTACTGGCTAATGATAAAGACACCGAAGCTAATGAACAACAAGCTAATGGTAGGAAGCGCCCTGGCCCTGAGGAAAAGAACAGGCCGCAGCACACTGACGAACACAGCGAGGGAGGGAAATGGTGAAGGTAGTGTGACCTCCCACGCGTTACACTTTACCAATGAGAGTCCTCGCTGCCAGGTGAAAAGAGGCTGCTGGCTGTCTCCTATGTGTCGGAGGAAGCATGTGATAGACTTCTGGGCTCCCTAGACTGACCAGTGGGGGGCACATGCGTGCAACGACCAGGAAGGGGAGGGGGGGAATTGGCATAACGACTAAATTGGGATGGGAGGAAAATACAGAAAATAGGACGAGAAAAAGTGGATACAAAATAAAATAATCGCTATCGGAGGACATACAGAGCAAGCTGATTGCTGAGGGGTCGGAACGACTGGATCGGAGGACGTCCACAGGATTACAGCAGAACTAACAGCGCTCCCCCCAGCTCCCCGCGTATCGACGTCAAGGCAGTATATCGGCGTTCACCGTCGCCCCTCCCCCCAGCCCCCCCCGTCTTTCCCCCTGTGTGTCATTCTCCTCCTCCCCCCTCCCTCTTGATCAGGGATCCCCCTCCCCATCAACAACCCTAAAACGCAGGGCGCCCCTCCCCCCCAGTCCCGCCATCTTTCCTCCCTTGTGTCACTCTGTCACTCTCCTCCTCGCCCCTCCCTCTTGCTATGTCATCACCAAATTACCAGAACCCTTTCCCCCCTCTCCCTCCTCATCCCTGCTCTCCCCCCCCCGCTCCCCCCTTCTCCCCTCCCCCTCATCTCCCCCCACATGCCTTTCACGGCAAAAATGGTCGAACGGGTAAATGCTGGTCGGATTTACAGCCAGGCATCTCCAAAACATCACAAAATAACTATTCTCCCATCTTTCCTCGACAGCCCGCAACTGCAACCTCCGAAACGTCCACCTCACACCCAAACTACTGCTATCAATTTGTTCCAATAACAAACCATGCTGTTCCTGTTCTCACTACTATCAGACTCAAGAAGAAATGCCTGACTCGTACTGTAACACTTAGCAACCTCAGACCCATCATCGCTCAACCAAGGCCGGTCACACCCCCCATCACAAAATCACTGACAATGGCCCTTCTGAATGTTAGATTGTTGAGCAACAAATCTTTCTTAATCAATGATCTGATAACTGAAAATAATTTGCAGCATGTTCCTAGTTGAGACCTGGATAAATGACATTACTGGTGCGACAACGCTGATAGAAGCCTGCCCTCCAAATTATAAGTATTATCAATCGGTCAGACAAAATAGAAAAGGGGGAGGGCTTGCCGCTATTTTATCTACATCGTTTGTATGTAATGACATTAACATGGGTGAATTTACATCATTTGAATATCTTGCTATTGAGCTCAAAGCTGAAGTTTCAAGTTTCTTTATTATTTGTCATACAGAAATACAGAATACTTTGCATGAAATGTTTCTTTCTGTTTCGCTCCTGAGAGTGTGCTAGATAATAATAAGATAGTATAAATAAGTATAATAAGTAAAAAATAGAAAGTCAAGAAGTCAAGTAAACACAAGTGTAAACAACAATTGTTCAGTATACTGTACCTCTATATACAGTATGTACATCTGGTACAAAAATGGTGAGGTATAGCTTAGCTTGTGGTGCCACCTTGTGGTGGTGAGGTGCAATAAGGAATAAGGAAGAGATGTGCAATTCCCTTACCAATAATATAAATATAAAGTGTAAAGTGTAAAGTGTGGTAAAGTGGGTGCTACAGTGTGTTGTTCATTTAAAGTGAGTGTGTGTGTGCTGTGGGTGTGTTGATGGCTTATTATTGTTCATTGTTCAATCATTGTTCATTGAGCAATCATTGTTCATTGAGCATCCTGATGGCCTGGGGATAGAAGCTCCTTCTGAGTCTCTCTGTGCTTGCCATGAGACTCCGGTATCGCTTGCCTGACCGCAGCAGTTCAAATAGGCAGTTGTTTGGGTGGCTGGAGTCTTCTCTTAGCCTTGCCCATGCACCGCTTGTTGTAAATGCCTTGGAGAGTGGGAAGCCCCCCTCCAATTGTGCGTTCGGCTGAACGGGCCACTCTCTGTAGACTGCTGCGGACTTGTGCAGTGCTATTCCCAAACCAGGAGGTGATATTGCCAGTCAGGATGCTCTCTATTGTACATGAGTAGCAGTTCTTGAGGATCTTCTGATTCACGTTGAACTTCCTTAAGCGCCTAAGGAAGTAGAGGCGTTGTCGTGCCTTCTTGATAACACTGTCAATGTGTGTGGTCCATGTCAAGTCCTCGGATATGTGGACTCCGAGGTACTTAAAACTGTTCACTCTCTCAACTGGTGCCCCATCGATGCTGAGGGGGCTGTAGTCCCTGACCCCCGACCTCCTAAAGTCCACAATCATCTCCTTTGTTTTGCTGACGTTCAGGGAGAGGCTGTTCTTTTGACACCATCCCGCCTCTTTGAACTGCTGCGGTCAGGCAAGCGATACCGGAGTCTCAAGGCGAGCACAGAAAGACTCAGAAGAAGCTTCTATCCCCAGGCCATCAGACTACTAAACGAACAATGAACACTACACAACAACAACCACCAAACGCACATAGCACACACATCCACACGCACACACTCACTTTAAACAGACACACTGTAGCACCCACTCCACACACCTTATAGCACACACCCACTTTAAACAAACACACTGTAGCACCCACTCCCCACACTTTATATTTATTGATGAAGGATTGCACTACAACTCGTACACCTTACTGTAAATTGTACCTAAATTGTACCTCATCCCATTCTGCTTTGCACTATATAGTACCGTACATTAGTACACTGCATAGTATTGTATATTATATGGTAACTCAGAACATTGTACATATGTCTATACCGAACACTGTGACCTCATTTTCTTCTTCTAAATTACATGCTATACTATGTTATTTGATACTATCTTGTCTAGCACAGTCTCTGGAGCGTAACAGTAAGAAGCATTTTGTATGAAAGTATTCTGTACTTCTGTATGACAACTATTAAAGAAACTTGAAACTAGAACCTTGACCTCCTCCAGGTAGGCTCTCTCGTCGTTTGCAGAGATCAGGCCCACCACTACTGTGTCGTCAGCAAATTTGATGATTGTGTTGTTGTTCCGCTGTGCCACACAGTCATGTGTGTACAGAGAGTAGAGGAGGGGACTCAGGACACAGCCCTGGGGGGCCTCTGTGTTGAGAGTGATGGATGAGGAGGTGCAGTTGCCTGCTCTCACCACCTGAAGTCTGCCCGTCAGGAAGTCCAAGACCCACTGGCAGAGGTCATAGTTCAAGCCCAGGTCCCTGAGCTTGGTTATGAGTTTGGAGGGGACTATGGTATTGAATGCTGAGCTGTAGTTGATGAATAGCATTCTCACATAGTTCCCCTGCCTCTTGTCCAGGTGTGATGCTGCTGTGTGCAGCACATGGGCTATGCCGTCCTCCGTGGACCTGTTGGGACGGTATGCAAATTGCAGGGGGTCCAGGTTGATGGGTAGGGAGGAGCAGATGTAGCCTTTCACTAGCTTCTCAAAGCACTTCATGGCTATGGAGGTGAGACCTACAAGGCGGTAGTCGTTGAGGCAAGCAGGCTTGGATTTTTTGGGTACAGGGATAATGGTGGACTTCTTCAGACAGGTGGGGATGACAGCCTGTTCTAAGAACAGGTTAATTATGTCAGTGAATACCGGGGCCAGTTGGTCGGCACAGACTTTTAGGACGCGGCCGGGGATACCGTCCGGTCCTGCTGCCTTCCTGATATTCACTTTCTTAAAGGTCCTCCTCACCTCATGTTCTGTTATCCTGAACACTGAGACTCCATCAGCAGTGCCCCCCCCCCTCTATTACAGTGGTTTGTAGGCTGGTGCTGTTATTCCCAGCCTCAAACCTCGCATAGAAGGTATTGAGATAATTAGCTAAGGAGATGTCACTGTTCAGTTTGAGGGAGGTGCCTTTGTAATCTGTCATCGTTCTGAGGCCCTGAACTGTCTTTGCTCATCATCACATTGTACCGGCCACCAAAATACTCTCAGTCGGTATCCTTAGATGTGAAAGATTAATCATACATGGAGATCTAAATATTCATATAAATTAGAAGAACAACCCCAACGCTATTGAGCTTACCAACCTACTGGACAGCTTTGAGCTAATACAACATGTAAATGAACCCACTCACCAACATGGTAACACCCTAGACTTAGTGATGACAAGGCTGAACATTGATAAAGTATCAGTAATCGAATGATCTATTATCTGACCATCACTGTGTATTCTTCAATGCTAACCTAAACTTAACAGAGACAAAAAAGGTAACCGTTGTAAAGCGAAGAGTACTAGATGACATCGCAGAAGAGAAGTTCTCAAACATCATGAGACAAACTGTGAGGGCTGGGTAAACACTGCATGCTTCCCAACGAGGGGGCATGCCGAACAGTCTGCTTCACGCACCTGAGAGGACTTTGCAATCAGCTCGTATGAGAGTACAAGTATTGCCGACTCCCTTCCAATCATTGCCAGGTTGTCTTGTTGCTTCTATCTACTGTCGCGTCTCCGGTGTGAGACGTGGTGCCATTGGTACACTACCACCTACTGTCGCATCTCCGGTGTGAGACGTCGTGCCATCCGTACGCTACCACCTACTGTTGCGTCTCCGGTGTGAGACATCGTGCCATCTGTACACTACCACCTACTGTCGCCTCTCCGGTGTGAGATGTCGAGTCACTCCCTATTTTCCCCAGGAGGATTCCTGTACGTGTGCGTTCTCTCTCTCTCCAAGGCTCCTCGTTCCTGGTGTGAGACGTCGTTGTCGCTCCCTATTTTTCCCCAGGAGGATTCCTGTGTTCTTGCTCTTTTTTTGTGGACCCTTGATTGTTGAGTTGCCGGTTGGCAGTGCTCTGGTGAGTCTTGTACTGACCTGACTCAGAACTTTCTATTTATTCCGGGACTCTAGTGTATTCACCTTCGGGTTGTGTATTTCTCATTCCCCCTTAAAGGGACAGTGCTGCTTTTTCCCCTGTGAAATAAATAATGCCCTGTTTTTGGCTAACCATCATACCTGTCTGTGTTGTGCTATTGGGGTCGCTTACAAACCGTAACACAAACTGAAGCATCCAGCCTGGACTGTTCTTTAAACTGCATGGTTGAAAATATCAACAACACCCTATCATATACACTGGATACTGTCGCTCCATCAATCTGCAAGGGCCCACATGTGGGCCCTTTTTAGGACGATTTGCCCACCGGCACTTTGGCGACCCCTCGTGGCTCAGGTGTGCATATTTTGTAATACAATATATATATCGAATTGAAGGCTTATTTGTTGCCTGTCGATAGCAACAAAATTCCACAAAATCGGTTCAGCGGTTCTCGAGTTACATGCCGGTATTTGAGGCTTGCAAAGTACACGGTATTGCGCAAAATACCACTCTTGACTCTTGGGGCTCTAGTTCCGTCAATCATTTGGCGATCTCGAAAATGATTGTGGAGGGTTGTAGCCAATGAGGTTGGCTTTCCAATGATACTCCATCTGGGGATGTATGATCCCTATGATGAGGTGAAAAACTAACGAGCAAAAACAGGAAGAGAAAAACAGCCGAATGAATTGAAGTCTATGAGAAAAGTCTATGAGAGTTTTTCTTTTGTACACAGTTAGATACAAGATACAAGCTACTTTAATGCCACACAACGATGGTTGGTGGTAATTGTTTGCGGTACAGATTGTTAGGCACTGGTTACATCAACATGAAACATCAGACATCAAACATCAAAAACGCCCCCCTCCCACCTCCCAATCCCCACAATAAATACACATAGATACATGCAGGACAGTCATGGTAACAGTGTCAGTCAGTGACAGATGCTTGCCCGTCTGTGCAAAGGGGGGCGGGCCAGGGTGTTCAGTGTTCGGACTGCTGTGGGGAAAAAACTGTTTGTGAAGCATGTGTGTCTGGTTAGAATGGACCTGTCGCGACCTGAGGGCATGTGCTGGAATAAGTGGTGTGCTGGGTGGGAGGGATCGTTGACTATTTTACCAGAGCGGGTGACTGTGCGTGAGGTGTAGATGGAGTCCAGAGAGGGGAGGGGGCAGCCAATTATTTTGGAGGCTGTCTTGGTGATGCGTTGGAGTTTGTGTTTGGTGTGTTTATCAGTGGAACCGTACCAGACTGTGATGGATGAGGTGAGGATGCTTTGAATTATGGCAGTGTAGAATTGGACCA
Source organism: Notolepis coatsorum (assembly GCF_963971535.1). Classification (NCBI taxonomy): domain Eukaryota; kingdom Metazoa; phylum Chordata; class Actinopteri; order Aulopiformes; family Paralepididae; genus Notolepis; species Notolepis coatsorum. The sequence goes on along the minus strand of NC_140177.1, from coordinate 18,173,673 downwards.
GCAGGCATTTTTGGACTCTGTACTTCCTCAGTTGCCTGAGGAAGTACAGGCGCTGCTGGGCCTTTTTGATGATGGCAGTGGTGTTAATGTCCCATTTGAGTTTATTGCTGATGTGGGTGCCGAGGAACTTGAATGATTCAGTTAGGGTTATGGGTTGGTCTGAGATGGTTATTGGGAGTATGGGTGTTTTTTTTTAAGTCCTGAAGTCTATGGCAATTTCCATGGTTTTGGAGGTGTTGAGCAGGAGGTTGTTGGATGAGCACCACCTCACTGCTCTGTCCACCTCCTGCCGGTAAATGGACTCGTCATTGTTGGAGATGAGGCCCAGGATGATGGTGTCGTCGGCGTATTTGAAGGCCTTGACTGAACTGTCCAGGGGGGTGAATTGGTTAGTGTAGAGGGAGAAGAGCCAAGGGGAAAGGACGCAGCCCTGGGGGGCCCCAGTACTGAGGGTCAGAGGGCGGGATGATTTGTTGTTTACCTTGACTGTTTGGGTTCTATTGCTGAGGAAATTGAGGATCCAGTGGTTGATGGTTGGGTTGATGTCAATGTCCTGTAGCTTATGGAACAGATTATTGGGGGAGATGATGTTAAAAGCTGAGCTGAAGTCAATAAACAGGATACAGGTGTAGGTGTTAGGGGTTTCCAGGTGCTGTAGAGCAGTGTTTCTCAACTGGTGGGTCGCGACCCAAAAGTGGGTCGCAGGGCCATTTTGAGTGGGTCGCGGATGTGTTTTTTTTCACTGCCTAACTTTATGAAAGTGGCTTCTCAGCTCTGGTCCAGCTGAAGACAAAGCGGAGGAACAGATTGGACATTGAGCATGACCTCAGAGTTGCTTTGTCTACCATCACCCCAGATGTTGAGACTCTTGTCAGGAGCAAACAACATCCCCAGTTATCCCATTAGTTCCCTGGGATGTTAAGCTAAGAAGTCTGCTAAGAAGGATATATTATTTATTATTATTATTATTATTTTATTTCATTGTGTTTTTAGCCCTTAGTTGCACTTTTGTTGCAACCCCAGTTATCCCATTAGTTCCCCCAAACGTAGGTCTGTTATGTTAAGCTAAGAAATCTGCTAAGAAGCATATTATTTATTATTATTTTATTTCATTGGGTTTTTAGCCCTAGTTGCACTTTTCTTGCAATCCCAGTTATCCCATTAGTTCCCCCAAACTTAGGTCTGTTATGTTAAGCTAAGAAGTCTGCTAAGAAGCATAATTATTTATTATTATTATTTAATTTCATTGGGTTTTTAGCCCTAGTTGCACTTTTGTTGCAACCCCAGTTATCCCATTAGTTCCCGCAAACTTAGGTCTGTTATGTTAAGCTAAGAAATCTGCTAAGAAGCATATATTATTTATTATTCTTTTATTTCATTGGGTTCTTAGCAATAGTTGCACTTTTTTGTGTTTATTTCATGTTTTGAAAGATTGCGTATTACTGCAAATATATTTTTTTTACATAAATCATAGTGGTTAAAAATTTTGGGTCGCGACTTAATGACTAAGGAAAATGTTGGGTCCCGAGGCTAGACCAGTTGAGAACCACTGCTGTAGAGTGTGGTGGAGAGCCAGGTTGATGGCGTCCTCTACTGACCTGTTGGTCCGGTATGCAAACTGGTGTGGGTCCATGTGGGGTCTGTGGCGGTTCTGAGGTAGTCCAGGACCAGATGTTCAAATGATTTCATTGCTACTGATGTAAGGGCTATGGGTCTGTTTACCAAAATCACTCCTAATCACTCATTTCTGAATGAATTTGGACATGTACTACATAAGGCTTCAGGCTGGATTTGTAAGCCATACCAACTTCTGGGGAAATACTACCTCTGGACTACTAACTACTACAGAAACACCTAAGTGTTTCTACAACTCAAGTTCAGACCTATGTTACTCTATTTCATTAGCCCTAAAAGTGGATTTTCTTCACTTCAGAATGCCATCTTTCAAAAGAGACCAGGCTCATGCATGTGCTATAAGTATAAAGTATGTTGTTTTGGTTTGGAAAAAAAGTATGCAGTCCTCAAAAACTAAAACTAAAATGGCCAGGCAGTAGCCTATCATTGTATGTTAAGCGGTTTAAAGGCAAAAAAAAAGTCAAGTGACCAAATCTCCCCATGGTTAAATAATAGCAGTGTTGGTCACGAAAATGGAGGGAAACCAAGCTCACAGTCCACTGCGATATATATACGGAAGACTGCCTATAACAAAGAACAAAAAGCAACAAAGAAATACGAGTGGCAAGAAAGGACTATTTTTCTAAGATTATCACAGAGAATGTTGGAAACTCTAGAATATTATTCTCAGCCATCGACCAGCTACTCAACACACCCCTCCACAGTCATCTGCATCAAAATGTGAAGAACTAGCATTATTCTTCAATAACTAAATAACTAGATAGAGCCAGCATTAGTCCTGATACAAACATGGACACCATCAGCAAACCCTGCGAAAAAGTAACCATAGGAAAATTTGCTTGCATTACATCAACTGAGCTTTACAAAACTGTCATGGAATGTAACTCCTCCACTTCCTGTATTGACCCTATACCCACAGCATTTTTTAAGCGAATATTCGAGAGTATTGCAAGTTATGTCCTAAATATTATAAATACATCGCTTCTGACAGGTGTTTTCCCAGACACATTCAAAACAGCTGTCGTAAGACCCTTGCTAAAGAAACCCAAACTAGACAGTAATGTACTAACCAACTATAGGCCAATATCCAACCTCCCATTCATCAGCAAGATACTTGAAAACATTTTCTCAATACAAATAAACGCCTTTCTCAAAGAAAACAACATCATGGAGGAATTTCAATCAGGCTTCAGAACGCACCATAGCACTGAAACTGCTCTTACAAAAACAATTAGTGACCTCAGAATAAACTCTGATGCAAACAAAGTCTCAATTCTCGTCCTATTAGATCTAAGCGCAGCGTTTGACATGATCGACCATGATATCCTAATAAATCGTCTAGAAAAGTTAGTTAGTCTTTCTGACTATGTATTAAACTGGTTCAGAACATATATCAAAGGGAGAAAATATTACGTCAGGCTTGGAGATCATTCTTCTGAGAAACATGACACCTACTTCGATAGTTCCACAGGGGAGCTACCTTGGTCCATTATTATTCTCACTATACTGTACATGCTGCCACTCGGAGACATCATTAGAAAACACAATGTATGTTTAAATAGTTACGCAGATGACACACAATTGTACATCTCCGCTGAACCAAATAATCACACAGCTAGCCTATAAACTCCATTTCCGCCTGTCTCTTAGCAATAAACAAATGGATGACGAACAACTTCCTAAAATTAAATGAGGGCAAAACTGAAATCTTGCAAGTCTTGGTGTATCTATCTCGGTGTACATATCTTCTCCTCTATACTCCTCTCCTCTCTTTGCATCTCCTCTCCTCTCCTCTCTTCTCTTCTCTTCTCTCTCTCCTTCTCATCTCTTCTCTTCTCTTCTCTTCTCTTCTCTTCTCTTCTCTTCTCTTCTCTTCTCTTCTCTTCTCCTCCCCTCTCCTCCCTTCTCTCTTATCCTCTCCTATCTTCTCCTCTCTTATCTATCCTCCCCCCTCTCCTCTCCTCTCCTCTCCTCTCTTCTCTTCTCTTCTCTTCTCTTCTCTTCTCTTCTCTTCTCTTCTCTTCTCATCTCTTCTCTTCTCTTCTCTTCTCTTCCTCTTCTCTTCTCTTCTCTTCTCTCCTCTCTTGCTCGTCTCTTCTCTTCTCGTCTCTTCTCTTCTCTTCTCTTCTCTTCTCTTCTCTTCTCTTCTCTTCTCTTCTCTTCTCTTCTCTTCTCTTCTCTTCTTCTTTCTCTTCTCTTCTCTTCTCTTCTCTCTCTCTCTCCTCTCCTCTCTCTCTTCTCTTCTCTTCTCCTCTCTTCTCATCTCCTCTTCTCTCCTCCTCCTCTCCTCTAATCCCACCTCAACCCCTACAGCATTGGCTGACTGAGCTGGAGATATTCGCCATGATCTTCGCCGCTGCGGTCCACGACTATGAGCACACAGGGACAACCAACAACTTTCACATCCAGACGAGGTAATGGATCATGGAATAAAAAATGCAAGGCGCAGATTCACCAGTAAAATGTGTTGATTGACAGCGAAGGGGGCTGAGCTTCTGACACGGGCCTGTACATTTAAATCAGCAGCCGGCAGTGTCGTCATAGTAACACTGAGTCAAGAGGGAGGGCTCGATGAACTTCAGATTCCACACCCTTGAAACATGAGGACTCATAACGATTTGCAACGACAGGCGTGACGGAATTCAGTGATGGAGCTCATGAATTCATGAAATAACTGGGTTATCTTGAGTATAAAATAGCACTTATGAGACACATGCAGACCCTCTTAAACACCATTAATAAACAAGTTAATTACACAATATTTTAACATGACATATATATGATTAAACCACCAGCAGTAATTTTGAAAGGCTGGTGTCACATTCGCATCATTAGGACTAGGATGAAAGAGGTACATACCCGCGGGAAGATGTTTTGAGTAGGGGGTGCTGTGCCGACCACGCAACGCCCCCCCCCCCCCCCCCCCCCCCCCCCCCCCCTCCCCGGCGGGGAATAAACTGTGTTGTATCTTGCTGCGTTCTATCACGTGGTGGCACTGTATAGAGGCTGTATACACTAGTGTAAATTCGACCTTCAGCACCATGTATAGTTTTTTTTTTACATTAGTTAGACATTCGTTTTTTTCTTTTATTTTAAAAAACGAATGTCAACATACAGTTCATCATAAGTTCATAATCATCATTATTGTACCCCCTAAATAGTACCTTTAATAAAAAAATATATACAATTGAATACAACTGTCAATTGTAGTCGATCTTTTTTTTACTATTATGTACTTTACTACTATGCTACATACAAGCGTCACGATGCACCCACTTAGATATTTCCTAACTCAGCAATCAAAGTTGTGGATGTTGAATGAGTTGAATGTCCAAGCTGCAGCCGATGTAGTTTGCAGGGTTTTATTGTCCAAAGGAAAGATCAATGATGATGAAGTTGAACAGAACAGTTGTCAATTGTTTGTTATAGATAAGCAGTTCCGACAGTGAAAGCAGATTTGAAAATGAATCCTCCTAGGCTCTGATTAACAGAGCCTCTTATAATAGAGGTGGTGTGCCCCCTAGTGTCCAAACATAAATACACCATTCAAACATAAATACTTATTACCATAATACAACTTCTAATAATGTCGGTTTTGGCGTCTACACTTATACTACTACTACCTATCAATTCAACAATTCCTGATTTTATTTTTCAACTTTAAAAAAAATTATTTATCTGAAAGTAGCAAAATGGTAGAC
>NC_140177.1:18146893-18164393 GCF_963971535.1 Notolepis coatsorum | reverse complement strand
CATCACCACCCAGTTGTACAATAAAGACCAAGCATGGCTTTGTCAGTATTCCAATGTACAGCCCCACCCAACCCCACCCCACCTACCCAACCTCCTCCAATGTACAGTTTCTATGTCAAATGTATGTCAGTATTCCAATGTACAGTGTCCCCCACCCTACCCAACCCCCCCCCCCCCCCCCCCAGCTCCAATGTACAGCCCCACCCCACCTACCCAACCTCCCCCAATGCACAGTTTCTATGTCAAATGTATATACACTCTTTTTCTGAATTTTTTTAGTATCACAAACAGTACTGTATTTGAAAATCTGGTATGTCATAAATGTATAGATGTAGCAGTACTGTCTATCTGTATGTCGTGTGTGTCATATGATGAATTGAAAATGGGGGACCCTGATGGAAAGAAGACGAAAGTCTTTCTCAGGTCTGCATCCTCTTAACAATTGTATGTATTGAGCTGTACTGTATTGTACCCAATCTGCAATCTGTTAATAAACTTTTCAATCAATCAATCAAAACCTTGAACTCTGATATAATACTAACAACACCACCCCCTCTCCCCCTCCTCCCACACTGCAATATAAATGATCTACCAGCTACTGACTGACACTGTGATTGTTTGTATTGTTGTATATTCTGTATTGCATAGTATTGTGATATTTGTATAGTATTGTGATATTATGTTTCTTTTTTATTACTTGTGTGAACCAGCACCTTAAGTTTGAGTCCCTGATCTTGTTATATTAAAGTAAATAAATAAAGTATATTCTATTCCAGACCCGGGCATTGTACGGCCCGCGGGCCGGATACGGCCCGCGGGATGATTCTGACCGGCCCGCGAAAGATGACATGATAATTAAAAAAAAAAATTGCCCACCCCTGTTCTATTCTATTCTATTCTATTCTGAGTGATGTCTTTGTCCCCTCAGGGTTCATAGACTTCATCGTGGTGCCCACCTTCACCGTGTTGACCGACATGACGGAACGCATCGTCACACCCCTCATCGCCGAGGCCTCGCACTCTAACGAGGCCGGCCTCACAGGCTTCCGACGATCAAGGTACATAGGTTTCCACCAGTGGCGTACGGTTAACGCTGTCACCTTACAGCACGACGGTGTAGTGGTTAACACTGTCACCTCACAGCACAGCGGTGTACTGGTTAACACTGTCACCTCACAGCACGGTGGTGTAGTGGTTAACACTGTGGCCTCACAGCACGGCGGTGTACTGGTTAACACTGTCGCCTCACAGCACGGTGGTGTAGTGGTTAACACTGTCGCCTCACAGCACGACGGTGTACTGGTTAACGTTAGGTTATGACTATAACCAAGTTCTGTTAGTTAGGGGCGATGCTTGGCTTCGCCTTCTGCACTATCTCGCGTACGTGCACGCGTACTGAATAAACCACAAATGTACCTCTAATACCAGTATTAGTCTGACCACACCCCTCATCAGCTTACCTTCATAAGCAGGTGTGTGGTCACCTGCTCTCCTCCTTCCCAAGCTTTCACCACAAGGTGAGGTCAAGGGCTGCAGCGGCCGTCCGAAGCCAAGCATCGCCCCTAACTAACAGAACTTGGTTATAGTCATAACCTAACGTTCTGTATCGTTAGTGGCTTAGCTTGGCTTCGCCTTCTGCACAAGGGAGGCCAAGCGGAGCCACTTGGCTGACAAATACACCCCGCTGACAGCCCCCCAAAACCATCAGAACAGGGAGGGCCGAGCCCCCCCGACCCCCCCTAATGGAGGGTAGCCCCCCTATTAGGGACGTCACGGGAGGGCGACGGACCCGACCGCGCGAAGAGGCACTCAAGCAACTCAACGCACAGGGTGAGCAGACCGTGGCTTGACCCACGACTACACACACGCACAACCCGCATGCCACCCGGGAACGAACGGAGGAACAACCTCGTTACTGCCCCCAGAATCACGGGGTCAAGGGCAAAACCAACCCCGTGGCAAGGCCGTAGCAGCGGAGCACGAAGGAAGACCCAGACCCACCAAAAGGACTGGACTCCCTGGAATGGGGGCCCGGAGAAGTCCATGATGCCAGCATCAAGACCCCACCAGGTGGGCACGTAGTGCCCCGCCCCCCACATCGCCAGCGTATTCGGACAAAGGCCCCTCAGTTACTGCACCTGGTATTCCCAGGCGGAACCAACCAGGCCAGTAAGCCGAGCGGGCCCCGTCCCCCCAATAGTACACCGCCTGGCACACTGACCCTGCAGAATAGGCAGTCAGCATGGCCGTAAGCACACAAAAAAGGTTAACCAACGGAAGCAGGCAGCGCACCGGGGAAAAACCAGGCAACAGGCTGTTAACCCTAGCCTGGAGACTGCGGACGAGACAGGCGCCAGAGGGGACAGCTGAACACAGCCGCCCCGGCGGAAGGAGCGTAAGCTGGCGGTGTTGCATGACCAAGCCTCCATTGAACAACCCCCACCCAGAGGGGTCGAGGCAGAGAAGGCTGACACGATTGGCAGACGTCATGAACGTGCAGGGGCACCCTCAACCGGTGAACCCGGGAGTTGACACTGCTCCAACACACCAGGGAATCAACCACCTCGGTGTTACCCAATGCGGTGGTTGTTCCTATAACCCCTCAAGAAAAAACTCCAAAACACACCTGCGGGTATACACCGGCTATACCGCAGTACAAGTGTTTCAGTTTCCAAAAAGGGTTAACCCAGGCCTACGGGTCGCAAACATCACTTCGGACCGGCCTGGCGGTACGGGAAGCACAGGGTCACCAGAGGAGGTCAAAAAACCACCCCCACAGGCCCCTCTTCGCCATGCGTGAGAGAGGAGCGAAAAACAATGGAGAACCAGCCCCTAAGCACACCGTACCTGGTATTCCCCGGCGGTCTCCCAACCAAGTACTAACCAGGACCAACCTGTGTAGCGGCCGAGATCCGACGAGATCGAGCGCGTACAGAATGGCATGGCTGTAAGCCATGACGACAGTGCTGAGTAAAAACATACCCAACCAGGGTCTCCATAGCGCTTAACCCTGTGACACCCAGACCGACCTGGCATTTTTCCCCCTGAAAAAAGCCCAAGTCCCTCAGGGTACCAGAACAGCAGATCTGCATCCCCGGCGGACAACGGGTTCAACTGATCTGGACCAGCGTGACCAGAACCAGTCCCGTGCCCTAACCACGCCGACATGCCCCAGGAGAAGGGCAGATATGCGTGTTGATCTTAACATGAAAAGAAGGCGCCACCCAGACGTCGGGACGAACCGCGCCTGGTGGCCCACCCCAAGGGCGTGAGACCCCACTACATATGTTCAGATCCATTCCGTCATCATCCCCCAGACATGAACGAGAATCCGTCGACAACCCACCCAGGTCATGGGATGTGGTCGCCGGAAGAGGAAAAACCCCCATCTCAGTTGCTTTATAAAAACGCTGTTTCAACCACAAGCAACTAAGGCGTGCCAGTCAATCGCCTGTTTACAGCGAGCTAGCACTATACGTGCGTCGGGACACACCCCCATCAATGAACAGGCTATTTAGACCTGTCATTGAATCCCCAAGGCGCCCAGGGGAACGACAAGAGGGGTGTGACACTCCCTAACTCCAACACTTCTGGAATAGAAAGAAGGAAGCATCAACAGTATGTATCCCAGTCTACACAGCCGGGGTAAAAAATGTTCACATTTTTACATCCCACCACCCTCCCATAGGAAAGAGACGGGGATCCCCAGAGAGACTTCCCACGCGAGCTGTACAGATTGAAAAGAATATATTGCACCTTGAGCCATGTAAAAAACTGGTTTTAGGGCCTCCGGGGAAGAGGCACCGAACCCATACACACTCAATAAACGAATTGAATCGAATATACATACAATAGAAAAGGACCCTTCTAGAGGGTCCACTCACTTTGACAATCTGAGGAGGAAGGCTCTGTACTCTGATGGAGGCTTCCTCACATGGATCACATGGAAGAAGGAGTCCGAACTCACAGAAGGCCTGAGTAGGCGCTTGGTGAGGAGGAGCCCTGACCACCCCCCCTGAAAACAGATCCATCACATGGACCTGAACAGCACACGGAAGTCCTACCAACAGAGACGCGCACGGTGACGTACTCTATGGCGGGGGAATTCCTGCGGTGCACACGCCCAATATACCAGGCCGTGGGACCAGGAACTCCCTCCCCCCCCCCCCCCCCCCCCCCCCGTAACGTGCCGAACCGCCACGTGACGGGAACCTTGAAGGACAGGGGGTGTACCCCTGACCGACAGAACAATGGGGAGAGGAAAGGTTACCAGTTCACCCCTTTACGACCCCACACCCATGATACGACGTAACGACAAAAAGAGAATATGACACAGTCATAGTCAGCTCTATGAAGCGTTTCACAGCTCCACACAGCGCACGAGCTAACCTGCTATCTGATTTTTACTAAGGAAAAACACAGAATAGAGAGGGCTCTAAGAACCCCGGTCCAACATACACATGTGCTTCTGTGGCCAGTACAACCCAGTTGTAGGTCACATGACACACACAACCCATCATCATCACAATGAGAGAATACATCATTCTTGATTAGTATCGACCACAGGCCTTGCTAAGCACACGACAGCAACCAAACCAATTTCCCTTTAGGAAATAAGTTTCTCCAGCAGATTTAGCACAACCTCAGCAATCAAGCTGAGAGTTACATCGTATCCCTACCACACAAAAGACACAATTAATGCACAACATGTCTGATAGGAGGTGATAAAGTCCCCAGGGAACCGGGGGGGGAAAAAACACAATCCTCCTATTTAACCCTCAATACGGCCAGTTAAAACAGGAAAACCTGTTAATGTGTGAACTCACTGTCCATTGTCATTACAGTCTGAGAAAGAACATTCTTTTACTCACTCGTCACCAAGCATAGCTTCATAGGTTAGTTGCCTTAGTAGTGAGTACACGGTACACATAAACACCATGATGTTTCTCACACAACAACCAGATCAATACATCACGACCTGCACGGAGAAGCTACTGCCAGTGACAAAAACAGCTCACACACAACCCGCAACGTATCTCAAATGCATTGCAACAACACACGTTTTGGGAAAAAACACCGTCATTCACAATACATTTAGCAAGGTAAAACCAGAAGACGTGTTATGAGGGTCTGGCCAACCCCGTACCTGCCCGGAACGCAGATCAGCGAAGTGCAGTCATAAGCCACCGTAGAACACAGCCCTCTTTGTTGACGCAATCCCCGTCTAGGCTCAGGCAGGGTTGACGAACATCCCCTGTCAAGGATGACGTCGTGGTCAAGAGTGTAAAACATGTTAAAAATCAAAGCACGTTCAACAGAATAGCATCAAGCTAACGGCTGCTCCAACCGTCCGGGTGCTATCGCTTCCGCTCGCGAGACGCCGATCTACGACGCACGCGATCAGGAGCGAGCTCCCGGCGGCGCGCGAGAAGCCAAGCTACCCCGCGCCAGGCCACCGACCGGCTAACCGTAAGCTATGAACATGTAAACAATGACATAACACTCACCCAGACAGGCCGCCGTTCTGAACCCTCCTCACTTTTTAAGAGAAAAGAGAAAACAAGACGTCAACACCGCTTCACAACGGTGACATTAACACGTCCGGCGGAATCAGCACAGTACCAACTGGCCTGTATAGCTGACTTTGAACATGAATCTGCCGCTATCGCACATTACATGCACATATCCCCTCGTGAAGGAATACTCTCATTTGGATATGAAAGATGGGGTCTTAACACGGTGACAGAGAGAATCCACTCGTCCAGAACACACAGGGATCACCAGTGTCAATGGTCGCGGCCCACTAGTTAAAACTATAATGGTCGCCAGACCAAGGCCTTCTGTCGCCTAGACGGCTAAACAAAGGACCCTAGCCTGGGGCCGGTTTCCATAAACTTTGTCTAGTAGCCCCCATAGCACTAACAGACAAGTGGAGCCCGCCAGCAAACACTACTCACCCAACCTGGAACGCACCGCTCCTCACAACAGCGGCATGTCCGACAGTTCAGCTGTGGCCTGACAGGTTTCACCCCAACAAACACAGCAAGGAACTGCAGTTGAGAAGCATGCAGCGGCGTGCTCCCAATACGAAAACCGGTGGAGGGTTTGTAGAATGATCATCATCTTCTAGACACTCCAGTACGAAGACAATATCGCCGTATTTTCTCGAAAATAGTGAGAGAGAAAATAAAGATATGATGTCAACGTATCCTTGTTTCCCAAGCTGTTCCTAATCCAATTTCTTCCATCATGGTGTCAAGTGTGGGGATCTACCGAGGCACCTCTTCCTTGTGGTGAAAGCGAGAAGGAGGAGAGCAGGTGACCACACACCTGCTTATGAAGGTAAGCTGATGAGGGGTGTGGTCAGACTAATACTGGTATTAGAGGTACATTTGTGGTTTATTCAGTACGCGTGCACGTACGCGAGATAGTGCAGAAGGCGAAGCCAAGCTAAGCCACTAACGATACAGAACACTGTCTCCTCACAGCACGACGGTGTAGTGGTTAACACTGTCACCTCACAGCACGGTGGTGTAGTGGTTAACACTGTCACCTCACAGCACAGCGGTGTACTGGTTAACACTGTCACCTCACAGCACAGCGGTGTACTGGTTAACACTGTCTCCTCACAGCACGACGGTGTAGTGGTTAACACTGTCACCTCACAGCACGGTGGTGTAGTGGTTAACACTGTCACCTCACAGCACAGCGGTGTACTGGTTAACACTGTCACCTCACAGCACGGTGGTGTAGTAGTTAACACTGTCGCCTCACAGCACGGCGGTGTACTGGTTAACACTGTCGCCTCACAGCACGGCAGTGTAGTGGTTAACACTGTCGCCTCACAGCACGGTGGTGTAGTGGTTAACACTGTCGCCTCACAGCACGGTGGTGTAGTGGTTAACACTCTCGCCTCACAGCACGGCGGTGTAGTGGTTAACACTGTCGCCTCACAGCACGGTGGTGTAGTGGTTAACACTGTCGCCTCACAGCACGGTGGTGTAGTGGTTAACACTGTCACCTCACAGCACGGTGGTGTAGTGGTTAACACTGTCGCCTCACAGCACGGTGTCACCTCACAGCACGGTGGTGTACTGGTTAACACTGTGGCCTCACAGCACGGTGGTGTAGTGGTTAACACTGTCACGTCACAGCACGGTGGTGTAGTGGTTAACACTGTCACCTCACAGCATGGTGGTGTAGTGGTTAACACTGTGGCCTCACAGCACGGTGGTGTAGTGGTTAACACTGTCACGTCACAGCACGGTGGTGTAGTGGTTAACACTGTCACCTCACAGCACGGTGGTGTACTGGTTAACACTGTCGCCTCACAGCACGGTGGTGTAGTGGTTAACACTGTCGCCTCACAGCACGGTGGTGTAGTGGTTAACACTGTCACCTCACAGCACGGTGGTGTACTGGTTAACACTGTGGCCTCACAGCACGGTGGTGTAGTGGTTAACACTGTGGCCTCACAGCACGGTGGTGTACTGGTTAACACTGTGGCCTCACAGCACGGTGGTGTAGTGGTTAACACTGTGGCCTCACAGCACGGTGGTGTAGTGGTTAACACTGTCACCTCACAGCACGGTGGTGTAGTGGTTAACACTGTCACCTCACAGCACGGTGGTGTACTGGTTAACACTGTCGCCTCACAGCACGGTGGTGTAGTGGTTAACACTGTCACCTCACAGCACGGTGGTGTAGTGGTTAACACTGTCGCCTCACAGCACGGTGGTGTAGTGGTTAACACTGTCACCTCACAGCACGGTGGTGTACTGGTTAACACTGTCACCTCACAGCACGGTGGTGTAGTGGTTAACACTGTCGCCTCACAGCACGGTGGTGTAGTGGTTAACACTGTCGCCTCACAGCACGGTGGTGTAGTGGTTAACACTGTCACCTCACAGCATGGTGGTGTACTGGTTAACACTGTGGCCTCACAGCACGGTGGTGTAGTGGTTAACACTGTCACCTCACAGCATGGTGGTGTAGTGGTTAACACTGTCGCCTCACAGCACGGCGGTGTACTGGTTAACACTGTCGCCTCACAGCACGGTGGTGTAGTGGTTAACACTGTCACCTCACAGCATGGCGGTGTAGTGGTTAACACTGTCACCTCACAGCAAGGTGGTGTAGTGGTTAACACTGTCGCCTCACAGCACGGCGGTGTACTGGTTAACACTGTCACCACACAGCACGGTGGTGTAGTGGTTAACACTGTCACCTCACAGCATGGCGGTGTAGTGGTTAACACTGTCACCTCACAGCATGGTGGTGTAGTGGTTAACACTGTCACCTCACAGCATGGTGGTGTAGTGGTTAACACTGTCGCCTCACAGCACGGTGGTGTAGTGGTTAACACTGTCACCTCACAGCACGGTGGTGTAGTGGTTAACACTGTCACCTCACAGCACGGTGGTGTAGTGGTTAACACTGTCACCTCACAGCACGGTGGTGTAGTGGTTAACACTGTCGCCTCACTGCACAACGGTGTAGTGGTTAACACTGTCACCTCACAGCACGGTGGTGTAGTGGTTAACACTGTCACCTCACAGCATGGTGGTGTAGTGGTTAACACTGTCGCCTCACTGCACAACGGTGTAGTGGTTAACACTGTCACCTCACAGCACGGTGGTGTAGTGGTTAACACTGTCACCTCACAGCATGGTGGTGTAGTGGTTAACACTGTCACCTCACAGCATGGCGGTGTAGTGGTTAACACTGTCGCCTCACAGCACGGCGGTGTAGTGGTTAACACTGTCGCCTCACAGCACGGCGGTGTAGTGGTTAACACTGTCGCCTCACTGCACGGCGGTGTAGTGGTTAACACTGTCACCTCACAGCACGGCGGTGTAGTGGTTAACACTGTCGCCTCACAGCATGGTGGTGTAGTGGTTAACACTGTCACCTCACAGCACGGCGGTGTACTGGTTAACACTGTCGCCTCACAGCACGGCGGTGTAGTGGTTAACACTGTCGCCTCACAGCACGGCGGTGTACTGGTTAACACTGTCGCCTCACAGCACGGCGGTGTAGTGGTTAACACTGTCACCTCACAGCACAACGGTGTACTGGTTAACACTGTCTCCTCACAGCACGGCGGTGTAGTGGTTAACACTGTCACCTCACAGCACGGTGGTGTACTGGTTAACACTGTCACCTCACAGCACGGTGGTGTACTGGTTAACACTGTCACCTCACAGCACGGCGGTGTAGTGGTTAACACTGTCACCTCACAGCACAACGGTGTACTGGTTAACACTGTCTCCTCACAGCACGGCGGTGTAGTGGTTAACACTGTCACCTCACAGCACGACGGTGTAGTGGTTAACACTGTCACCTCACAGCACGGCGGTGTAGTGGTTAACACTGTCACCTCACAGCACGACGGTGTACTGGTTAACACTGTCGCCTCACAGCACGGTGGTGTAGTGGTTAACACTGTCACCTCACAGCACCGTGGTGTAGTGGTTAACACTGTCACCTCACAGCACGACGGTGTAGTGGTTAACACTGTCGCCTCACAGCACCGTGGTGTAGTGGTTCGATTCCCATGGGAACCAGGTTGCCAGATACCCAGGTGGGGTATCTCCCGGGCCTTTTTGTGTGGAGTTTGCATGTTCTCCCCGTGCTCGCAATCTTCAAATTATTCTCTCGTTAAATTCTTCTTCAGAGGTTTTGATATATATATATAATCATTAATGGAATTAATCAAATGTTTTTTTATTTCATGATAGACATGGATGACACTTTTATGACAGCATTTATGAGGAATGTACAATTATTGTAAATGTCAGTAGGCTGCTCATAAAATCATTTGACAGTTAACTTTTCATATTATGAATGAATGAACCCTTGCACTGAAGAACCATATAAGTCTGTTTTAAAATGCAGTTTTAAACATACGTTTGACAAAAAAAATTTAACTTTTTCTGGGGATATTGATTTATGACATGATGTCATTTGCAGTCCGCCGACGGACCGCACGGGCGGAAGAGGTTAACTATGAATGAACACAACACTCTAACTCACCATCTTTTAAAGGTCCCCTGTCTTATAAATGGCCTTTTCCAGTGTTTAGCATTGTTTTCTAGCAATGGGGGTTTGTATCAATGGGGTCTGGGTCTCTAATTCTCAGTTTGGCGGATTGCTCTAATTCAGTTGAGACAATATCCTCCCCCAGTGAACTAAGCTATTCTGAATTCCCCGTACCTGTGATGTCCAAGTATTCTCATCTGCATAATTAACGCCCCCTCTATGGTTGTAGCCACACTCAACCATTTGCTCAACAACAGAGCGAGTGGAAATACTGACACTTCCTCAAACGGGTTGACGTGGCGCGGGTGCCGACAGAGAGAGCAGAGAACGAGCGAGAGAGAGAGAGATAGAGAGGGAGAAAGAGAGAGAGATAGGGACACGGAGCACCCCACACACACACACACTCACACACACTCCCGACCGCACGCGTCACACACACGCAGTCGGGAGCACTCGCATATTACTGTCAACCTGCTGCAAAATATCATTGTGCACGCTCCCACGCGCGCGCCCGTATTCCAATCCATGCAATGATATTCACAGCGGTATATATTGTCATTTGAAACAATGCATTGTCCCGTGGGATTATGCCCCCCTGTGGCAAAATTTGTATCACCCTCAATCTCTCTATGTCTCTCTCTGTCTGCCAGTGCAGACTGTGGGTGACTGTCACTCAAAGCGCTTATGGGCGGAGCCCAGCCCAAAACAGCTTGAAATCTTGAAGTGCATAAATGCTGCTTTAGAGTACTTGATTAGAAATACAAAATAATGAATTTTCTTTTTAAAGAGCTTACAGATGTGTTCCATAGACTCACAGGAATTGTGTAACATTGCCCAAATAGTGAAAGGAATAGCAAAACACGGGACCTTTAAATAATAACATTTGAAAACATTGCTCCTCTGAAAACTTAAAACAGACTTATATAGGGGCGGTTAGGTGGCCGAGCGGAGATTGCGTTCGTCACCAGCCCCGGAGCTGAGCTGGATTTGCCTGTTCGAATCCAGCTCACAGCTCCGGGGTTGTCACCAGCTTGGCTGGCCGTCTGCACTGATACAATTGGCTGTATCAGAGGGTGGGAGAAGCTGGCGGGGTGGGTCCGGGTCGTTGTAAACAGCGACTCCTACAGTTCGGTCGGGGCGCCTGCTAAGCGCGGATTGGACGTGAGGGGGATAGTGTGGTCCTCCCACACGCTACGCCCTCTCAATGAGAATCCGCGCTGCCAGGTGAAAAGAAGCGGTGATTGGCTGGACGTGTGTCGGAGGAAGCACGTGGTAGCCTCCACTCTCCCAGATGATCTGACTGTGGGGGGTAAGTGCGCAGCGACCAGGAAGGGACTGGGAATTGGCATACGACTAACATTGGGATGGGAGAAAATCGGCGGAAAATGGAGGGGGAAAAAGACAAAAAAAAAAAAAAAAAAAAAAGACTTATATGGTTCTTCATCTAAGGTTCTTAATTATGAACTATGATGAAGAATAGTGACATTTAGGCTTTTGTGAGCTGGTGGCGATTAAGCTGCAGCGCTTAGTCATAAAAACTCCCTCAAAAGTGCCTCAGTCCTCTGATGTTCCCATGACTTGTGCAGCTGGTCCCCGGAGCCAGGCGGGCAGAACTCTAACTCTGGTGCAGTGTGCTCCGCAAGGCGGGCAGAACTCTAACTCTGGTGCAGTGTGCTCTGCAAGGCGGACACAACTCTAACTCTGGTGCAGTGTGCTCTGCAAGGCGGGCAGAACTCTAACTCTGGTGCAGTGTGCTCCGCAAGGCGGGCAGAACTCTAACTCTGGTGCAGTGTGCTCCGCAAGGCGGACACAACTCTAACTCTGGTGCATTGTGCTCCGCAAGGCGGACACAACTCTAACTCTGGTGCATTGTGCTCCGCAAGGCGGACACAACTCTAACTCTGGTGCAGTGTGCTCTGCAAGGGGGGCAGAACTCTAACACTGGTGCAGTGTGCTCCGCAAGGGGGGCAGAACTCTAACACTGGTGCAGTGCGCTCTGCAAGGCGGGCAGAACTCTAACTCTGGTGCAGTGTGCTCTGCAAGGCGGACACAACTCTAACTCTGGTGCAGTGTGCTCCGCAAGGGGGGCAGAACTCTAACTCTGGTGCAGTGTGCTCCGCAAGGGGGGCAGAACTCTAACACTGGTGCAGTGCGCTCTGCAAGGCGGGCAGAACTCTAACTCTGGTGCAGTGTGCTCTGCAAGGCGGACACAACTCTAACTCTGGTGCAGAGTGCTCCGCAAGGCGGGCAGAACTCTAACTCTGGTGCAGTGTGCTCCGCAAGGCGGACACAACTCTAACTCTGGTGCAGTGTGCTCCGCAAGGCGGACACAACTCTAACTCTGGTGCAGTGTGCTCCAAAAGGCGGGCAGAACTCTAACTCTGGTGCAGTGCGCTCTGCAAGGCGGGCAGAACTCTAACTATGGTGCAGTGCGCTCGGCAAGGCGGGCAGAACTCTAACTATGGTGCAGAGTGCTCGGCAAGGCGGACACAACTCTAACTCTGTTGCAGTGCGCTCTGCAAGGTGGCAGAACTCTAACTCTGGTGCAGTGTGCTCCGCAAGGCAGGCAGAACTCTAACTGTGGTGCAGTGTGCTCCGCAAGGCAGGCAGAACTCTAACTCTGGTGCAGTGTGCTCCGCAAGGCGGGCAGAGCTCTAACTCTGGTGCAGTGCGCTCTGCAAGGCGGGCAGAACTCTAACTGTGGTGCAGTATTCTCAGCAAGGCAGGCAGAACTCTAACTCTGGTGCAGTGTGCTCCGCAAGGCGGGCAGAGCTCTAACTCTGGTGCAGTGCGCTCGGCAAGGCGGGCAGAACTCTAACTCTGGTGCAGTGCGCTCGGCAAGGCGGACAGAACTCTAACTATGGTGCAGTGCGCTCGGCAAGGCGGGCAGAACTCTAACTATGGTGCAGTGCACTCTGCAAGGCAGGCAGAACTCTAATTCTGGTGCAGTGCGCTCGGCAAGGCGGTGATCAGAACCAGCAGACTGGACTGATCTCTAATGTAATCCAGGTGTTTCCCCAGGATTTTCAAACAAGATGTGCTGAGTCTCAACTAGGGGGTGGTCCAGAGGGGGATGAAAGAATGTGCAATAAAGAAAGCAATTTGTTGTAATTTCCTGCAACTTAAAACATAATTTCAATAAGATAGCAAACACAAGGGTACGTTCCAAATAAGTTATTTATTTAACCCTCGAGTCAACCTTCAAAAAACCCACTAACTGTCTCCCTAGTGACCGAAACTGCGATCTCAGTAAAACATATCTTTTTCATGTATTGTTCCAATTTTCTTTCATGAATATCATTATTAACTTCAGTCCTCACCATACATATCGAATATTTATTCATTTTCAGGATTTTAACCATTTCTTAAATTAGGGTTAGGGTTGGGGTTAGGGTTAGGGTTACCCTAACCCTAACCCTAACTCTAACCCTAACCCCCTAACCCTAACCCTAACCCTACTAGGGTGAAAGGTGTGACACCTGTTGTTCACACGCTTAATAGTGATTGTTTTTAAAAAAAACAAACATGGATTATTGTAATGTGAGTCCAAGATGTGATACTGAGCTACTTTTTGGCATGTACATAAAATCTAGCCAATGCTATCCACAAACACACGTATAAAAAGGGCTTTTTGACCAGAACTGAGACACACACACACACACACACACACACACACACACACACACACACACACACACACACAGTGGAACAGAGGACTGAGCACATATTGTGACACGACAATATGATGTGTCTGTTTCAAAGTTGGCCCTGAGCTTTCACTGCAAATAATAACTGACTGACTGACTGACTGACTGACTGACTGACTGACTGACTGACTGACTGACTGACTGACTGACTGACTGACTGACTGACTGACTGACTGACTGACTGACTGACTGACTGACTGACTGACTGACTGACATGGCTGAACCTCAGCTGTCCCCCAGTAATAACCACATGTTCTACGGCGACAGCAGTGAACAGGAGAGGTGTCTTGTGGGTGATGTATCTCAGCACATCGAACCAACATCTGAATGTAATGAGACAGAGCTACACCTCGACATCCACGTCTCAGAGATGGTCGTCTAATTCGCTTCCCCTCCGGCGTCTCCCTGAATTAAGCCTTGCGCATGCGTAATGACGCGGGCAGATAATGCACTACAGTATCACCTTCACCTCTGAGCACGTACCGAAACAGACCTACAGAAATGACAGATCACCATCACCTCTGAGCACGTACCAAAACAGACCTACAGAAATGACAGATCACCTTCACCTCTGAGCACATACCAAAACAGACCTACAGAAATGACAGATCACCTTCACCTCTGAGCACGTACCAAAACAGACCTACAGATATGACAGATATATATATATATATATATATATATATATATATATGATTTAACATTCACCCGCCCGAACGAAACACGTTCCAATCCCTCTTGCGAAACAAAAACGTTCAAAAAGTTAAACTCTGGAGCTGCGAGACGGAGTGGAGCTATTTACCGCTTGACTACCAGAAGCCATCTCGTTTATCTTCCGCCTCCTGAGCATGTCTGGGAATGTGTTTGCATGAGAAAACAAATTACTTAGACGGGCGAAGCCCCGATGCCCCCCCCCCCCCCCCTCCACCTGCGTCAATAACCCCCCCACCCCCCTACCCAAACACTTGCACACTCTCTCACTGCGACAGCAGTCATTAACGTTACTCAGCCAGCCTTCAGTCAAAGCCAAACGACTGCTTCATGCTGCTTGCTCATACACCTGGCTGGTTCTGACTTCATACACCTGGCTGGTTCTGACTTCATGCACCTGGCTGGTCCTGCCTTCATGCTGCTTGCTCATACACCTAGCTGGTTCTGACTTCATGCACCTGGCTGGTTCTGACTTCATGCTGCTTGCTCGTACACCTGGCTGGTTCTGACTTCATGCTGCTTGCTCGTGCACCTGGCTGGTTCTGACTTCATGCTGCTTGCTCGTACACCTGGCTGGTTCTGACTTCATGCTGCTTGCTCGTACACCTGGCTGGTTCTGACTTCATGCTGCTTGCTCGTGCACCTGGCTGGTTCTGACTTCATGCTGCTTGCTCGTACACCCGGCTGGTTCTGCCTTCATGCTGCTTGCTCGTACACCTGGCTGGTTCTGACTTCATGCTGCTTGCTCGTGCACCTGGCTGGTTCTGACTTCATGCTGCTTGCTCGTACACCTGGCTGGTTCTGACTTCATGCTGCTTGCTCGTACACCTGGCTGGTTCTGACTTCATGCTGCTTGCTCGTACACCTGGCTGGTTCTGACTTCATGCTGCTTGCTCGTGCACCCGGCTGGTTCTGACTTCATGCTGCTTGCTCGTACACCTGGCTGGTTCTGACTTCATGCTGCTTGCTCGTACACCTGGCTGGTTCTGACTTCATGCTGCTTGCTCGTACACCTGGCTGGTTCTGACTTCATGCTGCTTGCTCGTACACCTGGCTGGTTCTGACTTCATGCTGCTTGCTCGTACACCTGGCTGGTTCTGACTTAATTTAGATGTCCTCTTCTACTCTAGTCTTTAAAGACACACTCCATCAGTGTCTCATTATCATTCCTCTCTTCTCCTCTCTGTCTCTCTTCTCCTCCCTGTCGCTCTTCTCTCTCTCTTCTCCTCTATCTCTTCTCCTCTCTGTCTCTCTTCTACTCCCTGTCTCTCTTCTCCTCTCTCTCTTCTCCTCTCTGTCTCTCTTCTCCTCCCTGTCGCTCTTCTCTCTCTATTCTCCTCTCTCTCTCTTCTCCTCTCCGCCTCTCTTCTCTTTGTATATATATATCCACATAATTCTGTGGATTCTGTGGATATAGAGTATCTATCTATCTATCTATCTATCTATCTATCTATCTATCTATCTATCTATCTATCTATCTATCTATCTATCTATCTATCTATCTATCTATCTATCTATCTATCTATCTATCTATCTATCTATCTATCTATCTATCTATCTATCTATCTATCTATCTATCTATCTATCTATCTGTCTGTACATCGCTTAATACCTTATATACCTCTCTCTCTCTCTCTTTCCCTTCCCCTCCCTCCTCTCTTTCTCTTTCTCCATTCCCCTCCCTCCTCTCTATCTCTCCATTCCCCTCCCTCCTCTCTCTATCTCCCTTCCCCTCCCTCCTCTCTTTCTCTCTCTCCCTTCCCCTCCCTCCTCTCTTTATCTTTCTCTCTTCCCCACCCTCCTCTCTCTCTCTCTCCCTTCCCCTCCCTCCTCTCTCTCTCTCCCCTCCCCTCCCCTCCCTCCTCTCTCTCTCATCTCTCCGTCTCTAGTTTGACCAGTATTACCTCCGAGGAGACCAAGCGGGGCGGGGGGAGGAGCGCGGCCTCGGAGGGCAGCTCGTCGGGCCAGTGCTCCTCTCTGCTGACGGTGGAGCTGAAGAACTTCAAGGCCCTGTGGAACGAAGAGGTCTCCCAGAACAGAGAGCGCTGGAAGACCCAGGCCACGGAAGGTCAGTAGGACGCTTCACTGCGCACCACGGGGTGGGGTCGGGTAGCTAACGCCTCACTGTAGAGCGCAGGGTGGGTCGGGTCAGGTAGCTAACGCCTCACTGTAGAGAGCAGGGTGGGGTCAGGTAGCTAACGCCTCACTGTAGAGCGCAGGGTGGGTCGGGTCAGGTAGCTAACGCCTCACTGTAGAGCGCAGGGTGGGTCGGGTCAGGTAGCTAACGCCTCACTGTAGAGAGCAGGGTGGGGTCAGGTAGCTAACGCCTCACTGTAGAGCGCAGGGTGGGGGGTCAGGTAGCTAACGCCTCACTGTAGAGCGCAGGGTGGGGGGGTCAGGTAGCTAACGCCTCACTGTAGAGAGCAGGGTGGGGTCAGGTAGCTAACGCCTCACTGTAGAGCGCAGGGTGGGGTCAGGTAGCTAACGCCTCACTGTAGAGCGCAGGGTGGGGTCAGGTAGCTAACGCCTCACTGTAGAGAGCAGGGTGGGGTCAGGTAGCTAACGCCTCACTGTAGAGCGCAGGGTGGGGGGGTCAGGTAGCTAACGCCTCACTGTAGAGCGCAGGGTGGGGTCAGGTAGCTAACGCCTCACTGTAGAGCGCAGGGTGGGGTCAGGTAGCTAACGCCTCACTGTAGAGCGCAGGGTGGGGTCAGGTAGCTAACGCCTCACTGTAGAGAGCAGGGTGGGGTCAGGTAGCTAACGCCTCACTGTAGAGCGCAGGGTGGGGTCAGGTAGCTAACGCCTCACTGTAGAGAGCAGGGTGGGGTCAGGTAGCTAACGCCTCACTGTAGAGCGCAGGGTGGGGGGGTCAGGTAGCTAACGCCTCACTGTAGAGCGCAGGGTGGGGTCAGGTAGCTAACGCCTCACTGTAGAGCGCAGGGTGGGGTCAGGTAGCTAACGCCTCACTGTAGAGAGCAGGGTGGGGGGGTCAGGTAGCTAACGCCTCACTGTAGAGAGCAGGGTGGGGTCAGGTAGCTAAC
>NC_140177.1:18106893-18141893 GCF_963971535.1 Notolepis coatsorum | reverse complement strand
ACCACTGACCCCGCCCGCCCGTTGAAGTGCAATGCCCAACAACGTCGGAGACAGGATCGCTGTGGATAACTGGAATGGCGATCAGATATTTGGATTCTTTTTTTTGCATTACATCAGAGACCAGGTAAGGACATTATATATGAAAGCTTGCATTGATCTGATATTTATTTCTACCCCGATCGACGCTGCCTCTGTGTCTGTATGTGTGGCTGTTTGCCGTTGGGTTGCAGGAGGGCCGGTCTAAACAACATTGCATGCGTGCGCGAGGAAAGATAATAATTATGATCTAGCGTTGATTTCAGAAAGATCCGATAATCAGGTGAAAAATGACAATGTGTTTATTGAATTACACAAAAACACGGTTTTCGCGTCTTTTCCCTGGAATGACTCAGAAGCACCAAACTATATTCATATTCAAAACGGTATACAACGGAAATGTACGGATGAAAAAAGAATCTGTTTTTTGCACGTTGACCAGAAGCAAGTCACTGAGACTCGACAGCATTATTAGACCCATAGCTATACTATAAAATATAGGTTTAACTCTACAAACTACAACTATGTTTACATGGGGTTAATGGACGGCAAAGAAGGGATCACTTCCCGGAAGGGGCGTGGCACTCAATGTGTTAAGGACCTGCCAGTCACTCTAACGGATTAATATGAAGTAAAACTACAGTATATATACTGTATATAAATGTGTATAGATGTAGCAGTACTGTCTATCTGTATGTCGTGTGTGTCATATGATGAATTGAAAATGGGGGACCCTGATGGAAACAAGACGAAAGTCTTTCTCAGGTCTGCATCCTCTTAACAATTGTATATGTATTGAGCTGTACTGTACTGTACCCATTCTGCAATCTGTTAATACACTTTTCAATCAATTTAAACAATCAATCAATTCAATCAATCAATCAAAAACAGCTCTACAACTAAAGGATGACCTAAAAGTAGACATTACAACACGTGTATGCAGGGGCGTAACTTGCGGGGGGTCCCCGGAAAATGTCCCCCGCATGATTTCAGAATGCAGTATTTGTCCCCCCCATGTTTTCCAAACCGCTGCAACTGCGCAGCCTGGCGGCCAGCACTGTGACTCGCTACTACACAGTGCCGGCACTGCAGATTTACCCTACTCTTGGAATTCATTGCCAGTTCCTCAAAGTCATACATAGGGGCGCTGTCTCGATAATGCAGTGTTATTAAAGCAGCGTGTAGCCGACGCATGAACCAGTTGGAACTGGAAATCCGTTGGTAAAGAAATAGCGGCCTGGAATCATTTTTGGGACGCTCTCGTCTCAATTCGCAGTAAAGGAATATATATCTGCGGTTTCCCTGGCGGATGGCGAACAAGCCAGCCGATTCTACTATGAGTCATGACATTTGACATAGTCTATGGCAGTGGTTCCCAAAGTCGGGGTCGCGACCCAAAGGTGGGCCGCGAGCAGCCACGGGTGGGCCGCGAGATGATTTAAAAAAAATAAAAAAAAAATAAAAAAAAAGATTTCTTTTATTTTTTATTTTTTTATTTTTTTATTTTAATTTTTTTTGTCAGGCCACTGAACTTAGAAGCAGGCCAGGACAGTGTTTCTAGTTGTATTCTAAAATTCTATTCTATTGTATTCTAAAATGTGACTATATGGTTTTATATTAACTTAATAAATAAACAAAAACGAAAAATCTACTTATTTCAACTAACATTTCAAACTAAATAACAGATTATGCACATAAAACGCTGAAAACAACCGAAGCAACAATAGTATTTTAACTCTTTCAGTGCCACTCACGAGATTTCTCGTGTTTTTTTATAGGTGGTTGCTAGCCACTCGGAATTATTATAATTTTTTTTTTTTTGCGATCTGAAAAAATATTGCATCACCCGAGCCTACCCGAGTATTGCCGAGCTGCGCCGGTGATCACTGTGGAAAAAAGCGCCCCCTGTCGTCTCCCAGCTGACATAAGTGATTTTGGAATGGACTCAATGAAAATGAATGGGGAAAAAAATCCGGTACTCCACATTTTCCAGTTCACTGATCCAGCCGGGGTTACTAGAGTTCATTCTGGAGCCTCAGATCCCCGCGGATCATGGAGATCCACTGTGTCGCGTTGGATCCATACACGTATCGATTTTTTCGAATGGTGATCAGGAATTGGAATATACCAGTTGGATACCATCTGATGTCAGGTAAGGACTCTATGTTATCAGTGGTAGGATAATCAGAGTAAGTTTGATGAAGTTATAAGCTGTTTTGTGAAATGTCTTCTTTCGGTTTCAATGTAAAACTCCGAGAGGAAATCAACGAGGCGATTATCCGCGCGCGGCCGTAATGTGCGTGCGTGCACGTATAATATTGATCATCTAGCGTTTATTTGAAAACGATTCATAAAAAGGCCGACGAATATCAACGTTGTGGAATATTCCACTAAAAGACGATTTTCATAGAATGCTCCAGAATGAGCTGTTTTTTATATCAAAACGGGGGCTTTTCTAACTGCTCTGAAACGGCAACGACGGGATAAAAAAACAATCTGCCTTCACAGCACTGTCTGGAAAATAGTCTTTGATAATGCGATGGGCAGATTAGACACATAGCCATAATTTAAAACATAGATTAGGCGATATTAACGTTAACATTGGCGCGGATGGTGGCATTCAAGCGGTAAAATGGAAAACCAGGCGTGGCACTGAAAGAGTTAATGAGGCTATTATTATTATCATTATTATTTTGCAACAAGTTAGCCCTCTCATAAATAGCACATATAAATGAATAACTAACTTGAACTAACTTAATAGGATTGAAGTGATATTTGGCTTAAAAAATCGGTCGCCTGGCAAAAAAAAAAAAAAAAAAAACAGACGATGTGCATTGGGCCGCGGCTCTCTGACGCCTTATTTTCTGGGCCCCGGCCTGAAAAGTTTGGGAACCCCTGGTCTATGACATCATACTTAACTTAAACTTGAACACGGAGGCAGTTACAAGAACTATCATAATCCGAGCCCCGGGAGGGTGGTCGAAATCGAATACCTTTTGCGATGTATGCAGGGAACGAATTGAGCTGCCTGTCGCCCATTCTAACGCAGGAGTCCTGGACCCCCGACAGGTAAGGTAAGCGATTTTAGATGTATCACTTTAAGTGTGCGGCTGTTGTCCGAATACTAGTGAATATTGAAAAATAAAGGCATGACATTTAGAGACGTCCCCGTCGTAGCGTTCTGGTGCGGGGATATGGGTCTCTGTGCGGGGGCGCAACAGCAACAGGTGGGGTAGGCTGGGCAGAGATGTATGCATCAAAACGATTACATTGTTTGTCTCGCATACATTCGATTTATAATGCGAGCACCTGCATTACAATCAAATGACTGATCTGTTATGTGTTATGGACCAGAGTCTCGAGAGGCACTTTATAATAGAAAAAAGACAGTGCAAACATGTATATGTCGCTTACAGTTTATTATGCCTATGCAGCTTGTTTATTTTGACAGAGTTAAAAAAATTACACTAGTATCATTATATTAAATTAGCGGACGTGCAGCTGGACAAGCCCTGGCTCCACGATGACCACTTCTTACAAGAGGCGCCACCGCCTGGGAAAATGCGTATTGCACACCTTGTATTAGAAAAAAAAATTGGGAAGGGGGGGGACCCCCCCCCCCCACCCTGCGATGTCACTGACCACGCCCCCTAAAATGTCCCCCCCACCGCTGGGACCAAAGTTCCGCCACTGCGTGTATGTAGCACTAAGGAGGCTCTGGGAAACGAGGCCCAGTATAGTTTCCTTGACAACAAACGAGGAGGTTGGTCAAACGTGGGACATGTGCGCCCTAATAATCTTTTCTTGGGTACCAGAGGAACAAACAGAAAAACACTGTTGTGACTATTGGACTGATTTCCTAGGGCTCTCTGGTCGTCCCACGCCAGCTTCACTGAGATGTTCACATCCGTATAAAGAAACATGATCGAAACATGAACGCTTCTCTTCTGGTTTCTCGGACAACAGCAGGGGCAGAGACAGACTAGAAGCGGAGGGAGAGCGATGGCCGGGCTGCTGGGTCGTCGCCGCGGGGCCGCTGGTGGGCCGCATCCCCCTCTTTCACTCAGTCCGGACTCCGGAGGGAGAGAGAGCTCCAGACTCAGCGCCGGAGAGGGAAGGCTGTATGACTGAGATGAGGTCGCCCCCTACAGGACACTGAGAGTACTCACACTGAATGTCCTTCTCTCCTCTGCTTTTTTTTCTGTTTCTGCCACAGTTACACGTCCCGTCCCCCCCCCCCCCCCTTTTCACTCTCGAGACTTCTGTGTAGAATTTCTGTATTGGTTCTATACCCCATGTACACTCTCCCGCTCTCTCTCTCTCTCTCTCTCTCTCTCTCTCTCTCTCTCTCTCTCTCTCTCTCTCTCTCCTCTCTCTCTCTCTCTCTCTCTCTCTCTCTCTCTCTCTCTCTCTCTCTCTCTCTCTCTCTCTCTCTCTCTCTCTCTCTCTCTCTCTCTTTCTCTCTCTTTCTCTCTCTCCCTCTTTCTCTCTCTGTTCCTTCCTCTTAGTGGACGCAATATAAAGTAATTAAAACTTCCGATGATGATGATGATGATGATGATGATGATGAGGATGATGGTGAAGAGGACAAGTCATTGACAGACTCAAACGATGGCGATGATGATGATGATGATGATGGTGATGAGGAAGATGATGATGATGATGATGATGATGATGATGATGATGATGAAGATGACCATGAAGACAACGACAACTATGATGATGATTACCCCCCCCCCCCCCCCCCCCCCCGCCATTATAATGATGATATTGAGACGGATGCATTTCATTCCCATCCAGGCTGTAATATACTGTGGTTTGTCCCCATGTTGACCTGCATGTCTCTCTGACCCCCCCGACCGTACAGCATGTGCAGTGGGTGCTGTGGTGAGAGTCTCAGGGGGCTGGGGGGGGGGGGGGGGGGGGTCCTCTCTCTCTCTCTCTCCCTCTCCTCTCTTCCCTGGCCTGACCAGGGGCCTCCCTCCCTCCCTCCCTCCCTCATTCCTCCAGCGACTTCCACTCTGAGTCCTCTAGATACCCTGAGCCACCCTTCTTAAAATAATGGCTTCGTCATATTTTCATGTTTTAAGAAAAACTGAGTAGATTCAACCAAATATAGAATGTATGATATGTATTCATCATTCCACAACAACTTATAGGAACAGCGTGGTCTATTCAATTAAGGATGTAGGCAGTTTTACCAGAGGTGGCCATGGCCAGCATCATGAAGAGATTACTATTTTGTGCATCGGTGTCTGATGAGAGGCTATTTTCTATATTGATAGATAAGATAAGATATTCCGCGGGGGGCAGGTGGCGCACGGAGATTACGTTCGTCACCAACACCGGGAGACACTAGGATTCGCCTGTTCGAATCCAGCTCCCGGCGTTGCTATCAGCTTGGCTGTCCTCTCACGCTGATACAATTGGCTGTATCGGGGTGGGAAGCTGAAGGGTGGGTCCTGGGCGTTGTGGACAGCGACCCCTACAGTTCGGTCGGGGCGCCTGCTCAGCGAGGGTTGGATCTGAGGAGAGATAGTGTGGCCTCCCACACGCTACACTCTCCCCGGTGAGAACCTGCGCGGCCAGGTTGGCCTGCCCCAGGCTGCACATGCGTCGGAGGAAAGCATGTGACAGTCTCCGGTCTCCCGGACCAACAGTAGGGGAAAGTGCGCAACAACCAGGAAGGGTGGGATGGGAGAAAAATCGGGAAAAAGGAGGGGAAGAAAGATAAAAAAAAATAAATAAAAAGATAAGATATTCCTTTATTGATCCCCTTGGGGAAATCCGGGTGTCATAGCTGCATGGGAAGCGGAGGTACAGGTACAGGCACGGGCAGGGTATTCTCTGAATATAGAAATATGAAAAATTACTAAGTCATTATTTTAAGAAGGTGATGAATTGTTCACTCAGTCGCTTGCGCGTTATTCATTATTTGGCTTCTGTGTTAAAATTTTTGCTGTCTCTTTTCGTTTGATATCGTTTTGTGCGTTGCGTCTCACTTGTGTCAAGAGGAGTTTCGGAGGACGATGTTGGAATCACCGCTAGTCCACAATAATCCACCGACATATTGTTATTGGATGTACTGTAATATATCGTAGCCAAAATGTCCACTAATTAGGATCAGACTTTTTTTCTTTTTTTTTCATTTTAAACATATCACGTGCAGATGCATTAGAGTTATTCTTTTTGTAATATATTCAATATTTTTGTTTAAATGTATTGTTTTTTTGGTTGTTATGTATCTGATATGATATCTTCACATGTCCCCCTAGCTTGGGTTTCTATTCCCCTCCACAAGTCTTCTTTAGCATTCCTTCAACAAAACACTTGTACTCAATGCCTTCTCTTACTGTGTGTGTGTGTGTGTATTTACGCTGTGGGTAAAAGTCCATATCAGTGCGTCAGGGTCAGTGAACGCTTCACCGCGGTTTGGTTAAACCCCGTCGCCTCAACGGCGCCATCTTCTGAGTTGTTGGTGTAATGTTTATTCTGTGTTTGATGTTTTCACTGTGCTCACACAGCCACAAGGCGATTGGACCCCGTCTCGAGCCCCGCCCCTCTTTTCTCTATCCTCCAATCGCAACTGTCGTAAAAGAGGGGCAGGGCTTGAGACAGGTCAGTCGGATTCGTTGAGCTTTCTGTAACGGCCTTCGCGGGCTCTGAACCCAAACTGTAGCCGACTTATCAGTTGTGTTTGCCAGGTTCCTAAGATGTGTAAGACTCTTGTATGTTGTGTATAGACAATGCAAATAGTACCCACTGTGCATAATCATAATATTGAACTTCTGCAATGCTAACTAGGCTTGAACTGTGTGCATAACGGGAAGAGGGGTGCTTTTTTGGCAGTATTTACCTAAGGATTCATGTGTTAAGATTATACCCTTTTGTTATTATTTGATTTGGAAAAAAAGTTTTCCCTAAATTGTAATAAATTATAAATAGGGATAAAAGGGGTAGAATCGTTCAGCAAATGAGAATTTATATTAAAACTATTGAGAACTTTGAAACCTTTACGAATGCTTATCCTCCTCAGACAGTTTTGATATGGAAATTATCCTACCGTTCCGGGTCAGATACTTGATACTGCGTTACGAAGATACGTTCTATTCATTCAACTAATACAGTCAGTGGTTAGAGCAACCCAACGTGCCTATATTATATACAGACATATATATATATATACCATGTTACCATCTTTGCATTGTAGGGACATAAATATCATGATGTCATTTGAATATGCACTAGTCCTGGAAAAACTGGTTAACCTCTTAAGCCCGATCGGCCTGGTCGAGATTTATTTCACGTCACAAATAGATCAATACAGTCCGTATTAAGTGATGTTGTATTTCTTTTTCAAATGTAGCCAAGAATAAAGACCCTAACCCTATCAAAACAGCAGTCAAAGTGTATATTTTCAGCACTACGTTTGTTTAGCAATGATTTGATTGATTTGAAGTGTTAAGTGTAAGTGTAAAGTGTTAGCTTATAAAATCTTTAAAAAATCTCACATTGCATCTTAAACTGGAAGATTTAGACGCAAGGACAGTAAGCCGTCATGAAATCGTTGTAGTCTTAAGAAAGAGGAGACCCAGGGTTTTCGATGGATGTCTAAATTGAATAAAACTACACTACCCAGCTCACACCAGCCACAGACATAGGCAGGCTAACCATTTTTTACTTACAAATATTGACGTGAATGTCGTGTTTATATCTCATGGGTCAAAGAAACCTCAACGTTATTGCCATAAAATACAACATATTGTTTCTAACTTTCTGTGAACGTCTAGGAATAAACAGTGTCGCAATCTGGTAAAAGATGGCAGAGCAATGGACATTATACAAAAAGTAACTGTACTTACAGTAGATTTCATTCACAGTCTTTGCTGCCGTGTACCGGGCACCTGGTGGTACTAAATCCAGATTTTACTTTGCCATTGGAAAGATATTTTTAGTACACTTGATCTCAAGAAAGTGCTGAATGAGCTCAGTTTTGGTCAATGTTAGCATGGTGTTGTTCACAGTCAAAGATGGAGAAAAAACCTAATAATAATAATAATTTATATTTATATTCTCCTTTGGTTCATTACAATTTACTCAAGCCTAGTAACAGACACAATATGTCTGACACTAGGAATACATTCCCTGAGGTCCATAGATGTCCCTAGATACCAAGAACATGCAAATGGACCTTGTAGAAGTGTAGCTTGGGTATGTACTTTTTAGGCGAATCTTCTGAAAATATGGCTCGGGCTTAAGAGGTTAAGAGCTTCCCACAGATATCATAAACAGTCAAGACACATTATGTACACGTACTGTTCCGCTATAACCACATATACTTCCACGTATACGTCCATAGTTGCTTCATCGCGAACACCGTCTGAAAACGTAACCGCGACTAGTCCGCTTCGTGTCGTCAGCGCGTCGACATCGCAGAGTGATACCGTGTGCTTCGGTCGTGTGCTACACTGCGCCTGCCTCTCACTCATCCACCTGTTCTCACCGCGTTCTCTTTTTTTGGGCGGTATATAGACTACGTTTATTTTCCCACTCCTTGGTTTGTTTGTGGTTTTTTCTTTTCCACTTTTTTTAGATGAATCGTTTTCACATCTCAAGGCTTGTTTCGACCCAAGTCCAGCAGCGCGGCTGCATTCAACTCATATCCCACGTGGAGCAGAGTATGCGGCCACAAGGCACATGTTGGGAACTGAATGCTGCCGCGCCGCTAGACTCTTCCGGAGGCCGGTGGGAACGAGCCTGAAGTGTGATCCGGCTACGCGTTTCATACGAGCAAGCTTCACGTCAAACATCTTCTCGTAAAATCTTAAAAACGGAAAGAATCGAACGACAAAAATCACACTTTACGATAGAAGAAAGCCAATATAAAATGATCAAACTAGCCGGATATGTGCTTTGTGAAATGAGAGTGCGTTATCTGGACCCGGGAGGCCGCCGAGGGGTGTATAAGGCGGCAGTCTTGTAAAACCTTAACTTTGCTCTTATCATTGACTTGCTCTACTGTGATTAGCCCGACTGTATGGATGTCTTAACAGGACCTGTGTTGCGCCTGCTTTCTACCATCTTAAATGGGAGAAAGATAAAAAGAAAACTGTGTAGCTGTGTTGATGATGACTTGTACAGACTTGACTTGTAAACATGGTGTTTTGTAATGGTTATTATTACTGGAACCGGTTATTTGTTGTTTGTTTAAGCCTCCGTTTTATCTTGTTTTAGCGAGAAACCATCTCTATATGGTTGATATGCTGTAGTGACTGGGGTCTACTCTAGACCAGTGGTTCCCAAAGTCGGGGTCGCGACCCAAAGGTGGGCCGCGAGCAGCCACGGGTGGGCCGCGAGATGATTTCCAAAAAAAAAAAATATATATATTTAAAAAAGATTTTTGTCAGGCCACTGAACTTAGAAGCAGGCCAGGACAGTGTTTCTAGTTGTATTCTAAAATTATATTCTATTGTATTCTAAAATGTGACTATATGGTTTTATATTAACTTAATAAATAAACAAAAACGAAAAATCAACTTATTTCAACGAACATTTCAAACTAAATAACAGATTATGCACATAAAACGCTGAAAACAACCGAAGCAACAATAGTATTTTAATGAGGCTATTATTATTATCATTATTATTTTGCAACAAGTTAGCCCTCTCATAAATAGCACATATAAATGAATAACTAACTTGAACTAACTTAATAGGATTGAAGTGATATTTGGCTTAAAAAATCAGTCACCTGGCAAAAAAAAAGAAAAAAAAAAGCCTGACGATGTGCATTGGGCCGCGGCTCTCTGACGCCTTATTTTCTGGGTCCTGGCCTGAAAAGTTTGGGAACCCCTGCTCTAGACGGATGTATCTGCGTGCGTGTGTGTGTGTGTATGTGTGTGCATGTGTGTGTGTGTGTGTGCGCAACTGCTGAGAAATACTTCTAATGTGCATTTCTGAACTCCTCACTGTGACCTGCTCTGTGCGCGTGCGTGTGTGCGTGTGCATGTGTGTGAGTGTGAATATGTGTGTGTGTGTGTGTGTATGTGAGAGAGAGAGAGGGAAAGAAAGAGCAAGAGAATGAATGAGTGCTTGTGCAAGTGTGTGAAGAACGCGTGCATGTGTGAACGTATGTGTGTGTGTGCATGTGTGAACGTGTGTGTTTGTGTGTGTGCATGTGTGAACGTGTGTGTGTGTGTCTGTGCATGTGTGAACGTGTGTGTGTGTGTGCGTGTGCATGTGCGTGCATGCATGTGAGTTTTTCCCATGCCACCATGCTATGTGACCACACAGCCGTGTGAATAAATCTGAACTGAAAGGGCTCAGATCCTGTCTGACTGTCTTTATTTCATGGTGGGAACCCATACACTGTATTGATATTTATGTTATGGTTATGAATCAGGGGTATGGAAACTACTCTTATTGATCACATTAAAATGCATTTGTGCCCGATGAGAGGCTATTATTCTATATATTGATATAAGATATTCCTTTATTGATCCCCCTTGGGAAAATCTGTCATAGCAGCATGGGGGAGGGGGGAGGGGTACAGATATGGGCTGGGTAATACTGCCCTGTCAAGGCTAACCACAGTAACTAGAAAAAAGTCAAAATTGAGTTATGAGTGAAATTGAACTTGTCAATAAATGTTTTATCTTGTGACCAAGTTTCAGATGTTAATGTCGATCAGTTTTGGAGATATGGGGTTTTAAAAACTGCAGTAACTACAAAATCACACTGAAAACCCAGGCAGACCGCAGTAACTTCCAAACAGTGAAACTGAGAAAAATGGCTTTAAAGTTTTTTGACTTGCCATCCAAAATGTGTTATAGGTAGATAGATGATAGTACCCAGATTTAACATGTATTAATGAAGTAATCTTTAGGCATACAAAAATATGATGTAATTATTTTAATTAACCCCAAAAAATCAGATACTGCACTCTGCTGCACGATTTCCTTAAATAATTATACAGGTAATGTACAGCCAAAGTGCAGTAACAATGTTGTTTTCCCTCCAGCTTTCATAACTTAACCTATATTTTGAAAATGAAATTTAACACCTGAATATATTGGAATGATGATGATCCAAATAGAATGGCTAGGTTAAGTTATGAAAGCTGGAGGGAAAACAACATTGTATTTGAAGTTACTGCACTTTGCCTGTACATTACCTGTATAATTATTTAAGGAAATCGTGCAGCAGAGTGCAGTATCTGCTTTTTTGGGGTTAATTAAAATAATTACGTCATATTTTTGTATGCCTAAAGATTTCTTCATTAATACATGTTAAATCTGGGTACTATCATCTATCTACCTATAACACATTTTGGATGGCAAGTCAAAAAACTTTAAAGTAATTTTCTCAGTTTCACTGTTTGGAAGTTACTGCGGTTAGCCTTGACAGGGCAGAATAAGACATAAATATAGGCAATCAAATGTTATCTGAATATAAAAATATGAGAAAAAATAAACAGTGTAATCAAAGGTGCAGATTGAGGGTCTATATGCCCTATCGGTTATATTATACGTTACAATAAATATAGGCAATCAAAAAAAGGAGTAAAAGTAAACAGTATAGACAAGGTAAAGGTACCCAAACTAATATGTTGTGATTGCACTTCTGTTCATTAGGTGCATCAATTAATACGAGGAGGGCTGTTTAAAAGGTGGGTAAGGAGGCATGATTTATGGATAATTGTTTTATTATAGATTTCGTTTTTACAGATTTAAATGACATATATTAGGATTAAATTAATTATTCACCCACACAAATTTGTCAGATTAGCAATTCTAGACTAAACTGGTCCTTGCTTTCACTCGTCTCGCACAGTTATTATTTCCACAGAGAGTAGATATGTGAAATTAATTAAAATAATGATGCATTTATGGGTGACTGGGTGGCGAAGCGGAGATTGTGCTCGTCACCAATGCGAGAGACTCCGGTCTCAAATCCGGGTGTCAGCATTGCCTCCGGCTTGGGCCAGCCGTCATACTAACTCGTTTGGCTGAGTTAGCGGAGGGAAGTCGATGGGGTGGTAATCTGGCGTTGTGGACAGCGATGTGTCGGAGGAAGCATGTCGTAGAATGCTAGACCTCAGGGCTCCCTTGACCGACCAGTAGGGGGCACATGCGCACACCGACCAGGTAGGGGAGGGGGGAATTGGCATAACG
This sequence comes from Notolepis coatsorum, assembly GCF_963971535.1. Lineage (NCBI taxonomy): Eukaryota > Metazoa > Chordata > Actinopteri > Aulopiformes > Paralepididae > Notolepis > Notolepis coatsorum. The sequence continues at coordinate 18,129,684 of NC_140177.1, read as the reverse complement.
ACTAAATTGGGATTGGAAGCAAAGCACAGAAAATCAGGCGGAGAAAAAGAGAATACATTTTTTTTTTAATAATGATGCATTTGCAAGCTAATAATACCTATTACGTTTCAATTAGTTATTCACCCATAATAGTTTGTAAGATTAACAAGTCTAGATTACGCTGGTCCTGGACTTGGAGAACTAAGTGGAACGCACACACACACGTGGATTTGATTTCAGAGTAGGTATGATGAATTAGCAATAATCCACTTGATAAAGTCAAATTGGATTCAACAGAATAATACCATGGCCTGAGTCGAGTGAAAACAGATGACTGATGAGCTTTTAAAACATCTTGATGTCACTGTAGTATCCAGTTCCTAACTCACACCTTGATGTCACTACTGTAGTCTCCAGTTCCTAACGCACACCTTGATGTCCCTACTGTAGTCTCCAGTTCCTAACACACACCTTGATTGATTGATTGATTGATTGATTGATTGATTGATTGATTGATTGATTGATTGATTGATTGATTGATTGAAAAGTTTATTAACAGATTGCAGAATGGGTACAGTACAGTACAGCTCAATACATACAATTGTTAAGGGGATGCAGACCAGAGAAAGACTTTCGTCTTGTTTACATCAGGGTCCCCCATTTTCAATTCATCATAACATATATGACATACACGACATAAAGATAGACAGTACTGCTACATCTATACATTTATGACATACCAGATTTGCAAATACAGTACTGTTTGTGCTACAAAAAGTGTCCAGAAAGAAACTGTACATTGGGGGAGGTTGGGTAGGTGGGGGGGGGGGGGCTGTATATTGGAGGTGGGGGGGGGGGGGGGACACTGTCCTCTGTACATTGGAATACTGACAAAGCCATACTTGGTCATTTACTGTACAACTGGGTTAGGACATTTGTAGGGGCCAGTTTTGAAATACAGTCTCCCGTAGGTGTTCTTTGAGAGTGTTTTTGAAAGTGGGTAGTGATTCACATTCCTTTACAGCGTTGGGTAGGGCGTTCCACATTGATGTGGCATAATTGCGAAACAAGTTTAGTCCCTTGTTTGAGCCGAATCTGGGTTTAACATGATTTGTGGAGCTCCCTCTGGTGTTGCAATCGTGGTATTCACTGATAACACTGTAGTCTCCAGTTCCTAACACACACCTTGATGTCACTACTGTAGTCTCCAGTTCATAACACACACCTTGATGTCACTACTGTAGTCTCCAGTTCCTAACACACCTTGATGTCACTACTGTAGTATCCAGTTCCTAACACACACCTTGATGTCACTACTGTAGTCTCCAGTTCCTAACACACCTTGATGTCACTACTGTAGTATCCAGTTCCTAACACACCTTGATGTCACTACTGTAGTCTCCAGTTCCTAACACACCTTGATGTCACTACTGTAGTCTCCAGTTCCTAACACACACCTTGATGTCACTACTGTAGTCTCCAGTTCATAACACACACCTTGATGTCACTACTGTAGTGACATTAATACACATTTTGTTTGCAAGACTTCTTGAAATAAGTAAAAGTATCTAGGATTCTCTCTCCTGATTGGATAAAGTGGGAACGGGATACCAGAAAATGTATGTTGTGTTTACTGCAGAGCAGAGGGACTGGGAGACCCATGTTACTGACCAAACAGTGATGGTCATAATGTAGAGCTATACCAGCTAACATGCAACGGTATAAGGACGATTTGCTCGCCGGTGGAAAACGGCACTGCATGGTCTGCATTTTTTATACAACATATTATATATAGAATTAAAGCCATATTTGTTGCCGTTCGAATGCCATGAGTTACATGCCGATATGTCAGGCGTGCGACTTTGTACCCGCGAGCGTCAGATTACCACCCCGGACTCCCGAGGCTCTAGAACTGTAGATAATTTGCAGATTGCGAGAATTATTGGACAGGGTTGTAGCCAATGTAGCTTTCCAATGATAACCCATGCACCTGGGGTTGTGCGATTCAGGGATCTAGGTGAAAATGTATGAGCGAAAACTGGAAGTGAAAAACACAGAATGCATTGCCTTCAATGAGGCCCGCTGTTTTCCAGCTTATACCAATTCTTTGGGATATCATTTTATTGCAACTACTACAGAAAAACTTACACAAGTACAAGTACAACTCAAGTTCAACCCTATGTTACTCTATTTAATTAGCACTAAAAGTGATTTTTCTTTATTGTGTAAGAAACTTCCAAATGTTATCTTTCAAAAGTGACAAGGCTTATGCGTGTGCTATAAGTATAAAGTATGAAGATAAGCTTTGCAAAAAAAAAGTATGCAGTCCTCAACTTCAAGTAAAAAAATTGCCGCTTTTCTGGGCGCATGTTATGTGGTTTTAACACTTACACTTAACAAATAATTACCACTTACAGCATCTTAAAAACTAGATATAAAATATATAAATGAGTACTACTGAGTAATATGGCTAATCGTATACCGAGTATTAGTATCACTATTAAAGTTTATCCTCCTGAGACCCAGGAAAACAAAAGTGTTGTCACTTGTATTTTTTGGTGTGTTTGTGTGCTAAAGAACACATTTCAAATATATATATATATATATTTTTTTACTTTACTCTATTGATATTTTACAAAATGTGTACTATAGTGCACAACCGGACTTCATTGATCGTAAAACAATAATAATATTGTTTTCTATGTATAAAATGCTCCTTAGATGTTTACTTACATTTTAAATTGGCATTTAATTTAATTAGCAAATGTTTTAATTAACTGTTAATTGGTACAATAATTAATTACTTTCCTAAACTATCTACTGCAGATATGTGAGGCACTGTTGTGAGAAGAACCCAACAGGGTCCCTCCAGAACCCACAGAGGAGCCAGCTAAGAAGAAGAGCCTCCTGCTGTTTGCTTCAGAGGATGAAGAGGGGGCTAACAGTGCTCTGGTCCTCTAGAGAGCAGAGCCAAAAAAAACTCTGGTTTGTTCATACAGAATATTGAAAAAAATAAGAGAAATTGAGATAATAATAATAATAATAATAATAATAATAATAATAATAATAATAATAATAATAATAATAATAATAATAATAATAATAATAATAATAATAATAATAATAATAATAATAATAATAATAATAATAATAATAATAATAATAATAATAATAATAATAATAATAATAATAATAATAATAATAATAATAATAATAATAATAATAATAATAATAATAATAATAATAATAATAATAATAATAATAATAATAATAATAATAATAATAATAATAATAACAATAATAATAAATAATAATAATAATAATAATAATAATAATAATAATAATAATAATAATAATAATAATAATAATAATAATAATAATAATAATAATAATAATAATAATAATAATAATAATAATAATAATAATAATAATAATAATAATAATAATAATAATAATAATAATAATAATAATAATAATAATAATAATTAATTTTATTTGTATAGCGCTTCTCAGGTAACCGAAGTCGCTGACAGTAGGCAGAGAAACAGAGAAAAACAAAGAAACAAAAGGAACATAAGACCACAGGGGAAACAGGGGAAACAGCATGAGATACACAGAAACATAAAGCCACAGTAATAAACATCAAAACAGGTTGGAGGGGGGGTGTAAGTGTAACGGAGGTACCGCAGTCTATCCACAGTCACGAGGTACAGTAAGTGAAGTGGCTGTGGACGTTTAACGGTACTGCAAGTAAACTCACTCCCCAGAGGCATCCAGACCCAGTAGCAAGAGGTGGATTCACCTCTTGGTACAGTGGTCTGTGATGTCGCCCCCGGTGCAGAGAGACCGGGGTTCAACTCCCACTCAGGGCGATCCCTTAACAGGGGTCGAATCGACAAAAACACAACGCAGTAAGATCAAACCGGTCACATAAGGTTGGGGAAGGTTGAAGGCTAAGGAGAACAGGTGGGTTTTGAGGCGGGATTTGAAGGTGGAGAGTGTGGGGGAGTCTCTGTGGGAGGGAGTTCCAGAGTCGAGGTGCAGTGCGTGAGAAGGCCCGATCACCAACGTTTTTGAGTTTGGACGACGGGACAGTGAGGGAGGCAGTGGAGGAGGACCGGAGGGAACGGGTGGGGCGGTAAGGAAGAAGGAGATCAGTCAGGTAGGGGGGGGGGGGGGGGGGGTCCAGGCTATGGAGGGCTTTGAAGGTGAGGACTAGTGTTTTGAAGTTGATGCGTTCCTTGATCGGGAGCCAGTGGAGAGAGTGGAGGACAGGAGTGATGTGTTCATGGGACCGGGTGTTTGTGAGGAGGCAGGCGGCTGAGTTCTGGACCATCTGCAGTTTATGGAGGGAGCGAGAGGTGATGCCAGTGAGGAGGGAGTTGCAATAGTCCAGGCGGGAGGAGATGAAGGGGTGTATGAGGGATTCAGCGGCAGGGGGGGAGAGGCAGTGTTGAATTTTGGCGATGTTGCGGAGGTGAAAGTAGGAGGTTTTGACAATGGAGCGGACATGGGGGTTGAATGAGAGGGTGGGGTCGAGGATGACACAGAGGCTGAGGACTAGGGGGGGGGGGGTGATGGTAGAATCATTGATGGTGAGTGTGATGGTTCCGGATCTACTGAGGGTGGTTTTGGTGCCGATGATGAAGAGTTCCGTCTTGTTGTCGCTGTTTAATTTGAGGAGGTTATGAGTCATCCAGGTTTGAAGTTCGGAAATGCAGGACTGGGGGGGGGGGGGGGGGGGGGGGGGTTGTGAGGGGATTGTGTGGGGGAGCCGAGGACTGAGCCTTGGGGGACCCCCTGTGTGACTGAGGAGTGGGAAGAAGTGTGGCCGGAGAGGGAGATGAATTGATGTCTGTCAGTGAGATAGGAGGAAGAATATCAATCAAGATGTTTTTTCCAATGGTCAACTGTTCTGGAATGTACTTGAAAGTACTGCGTTTAACTTTTACCTCGAAATTTCTTGAGTTTAAAAAAGGTATTTTGCGCTATATATTATTCCTAAAATTGCTGCACTTTGTTAAAAATTGCATTTTTCTGTTGGTCTGTGTAGTAGCTAATAAACAAGATTGTGCTGCTTAAACGTATGTATAATGTATAGTCATTGATTCACTTGTTGTATACTTGAAAATTCTGCTTTTCGCATTAAATATTGATATAAGTTTAAAATGCGATTAATTTCTATTAATTAACTATAACGTCTCGAATTAATTTGATTAAAATGTTTCATCAAGTCCCACAACTAGTATTAATGTTGCTTGATGGGGGAGTTTCCTCTTTAAGGTAATTATTTAACACCACAGTCTACTGCCCATAGAGGGCGTGAGTCATGCCATGTTGCCTTTCAGACAAATCAATATCTCCTTTTCACTAGACATGGACAATTTTCCGAGAAGGTGTTCCCTAAAAAACCTGAACATGAACGTTCAACATGTTCAACATAAGCAGGGGTGTGGCCATACTAACAGCTCCTTCCTTGTTTTCACCACCATCAAGTGTCTGTGTACACCACTTGCGTTTAGTGAAGGAGCTATGTTGAAGAGAAGGAGCTGCGTTGACATTATATCTTTATTTTCTCTCTCAGTATTTTTTGAGGAAATACCGCGATAATGTCTTCGCCACCGGGGTGTCTACAAAATGATGATCATTCTGACCTCCACCGGCATTTTCATATTAGGGGCTTGCGTCGCTGAGCTAAATCCCCGCCGGCATTCCTCTAGCTCTGCAGTTGGACAGGTATTACCTCCGGCTCTGCAGTTGGACTTTGCTTGAGAGGCGCTCGGCGGTGTGAGGGCTAGCTGCCTCTCCGGGCGGGTGATGGTTTTGAGACGCAAGCACCAGCCGTGTTGCTATGGGGGGAATGGCTGCACGACTTACGGAAGCCGGCTCCAGGCTGGTACCCTTTTTTGCTGCCTCTTAGCGGCGTGGAGAGGGTTCTGGTTTGACGCCCACGTTACATGAGCTCCTAATCGGGAGCTTTGTTGCCTGGGACCGTATCCGAATCTGCGGTTCAATCCCCCGGATCTCTGGACAAACGGTTACCCACTGTCGCTGCGCGGGCCCCACCTTTCAAGATGAAAATTACCCGGCGCGAGGGAGGTGAGTTTGGTGTTTCGTTATGAGAATACCTCCACGCTCAGGTCGGCTGCAGCCCATGAGGGACTTGTGCCGGCACCGCTGTGTCTGATAATCACCGTTCTGAAGACTGTGTTGACTTTTTTTCCTCTTCTCTCTTCAGATGAGGAGAGGGACAGACAGCGGCTGTCTGAGTGTTGGCCTATATTGTATTCTCACATTGTACAGTTTTGGTGGTAGCTGCTTAGCTTGCGTCCTAGCTGGGTTGAGCTACCTGTTAGCCAGTTAGCTGTTTAGCTACGACGCTAGCTCTGTACGCTCGCTCGGCTGGGAACGTTAGCCTGATGCTACCAGTTAGCCTGGAGTTAGCTGTTAGCTTGTGCTACACCGTTGAACATTAGCCGTGAGAATAGCAGGCCTGGCACTCTGACTACGACGTCATCTTTGACAGAAGATGTAGTCGAGCCTGCACCATGACCGGCTGTTGAAGGGGGGCGTCTCGCCGGAGCCTACGCTCCGGCCATAGCTTCTTTTGCCCCGTCATTGAGGGCCTTCGTCAACGTGGAGACCAGCCTGTTGCGGTCTTCTCAGCCTGCGTTCATTGGTGCAGGGAAGGGTCCATTGGACATTTCCCCCCTCTTCCTTCCTTTCCCCTTCCGAATGTTTTGTTAATAACGATGTTTTTTCCAAAACGTATGTTGCTTCACTACATTTGGAGATACGACATGTGCTGTGTGTGAATTGTCTTGATCGCTGGTATAGCTTTCTCTCTACCTAGAAAACGGTGTTGTTTTTTACGTGAGTAAAAATGTACTGGGTTTTTTGTTGTATGATGAGAGGTTGTGTGTGTTCATGTAACGTTAGATAACGTAGCTGAGCCCACGACTGGCTGGTTTACCCTGCAAAGCTATGCATAGTGGCATGTGATCGAGGGATGAGTCCCTCTCTCAGCTTGTGATGACAATAAACAGGTGGCAAGTTTCACATATAAACAGGGCTGTACCTGTTCAAACATGTCGTATCAGGGGTAAGGTGGTGAGGGGTGGTTTTTTCCCCGGTTTTCCCCTGGGCCCCCCCTCCCCTCAAACATGATTCTGTTTACAATATATTGTTTCACTACGTTTGTGGGTATACGGTGTAACCCCTCAGCTTCTGCTGGGGTTGTGCTCCTGCTTAGAGAGGCAATTTTTTTTTGAAGATTGTTTGGTTGCTGTCATGTGGACTTAGCAAGGCCTGTGACCAGTACTTAATCGAGGACTTGTGTCTTCTCTCGTTATGAAAAACGGCGTTCCTCTTACGGTAGTGAGAGTATACTTTTGCCTTTTTTGTTGTGATGGAGGGTTGTGTGTGTCGTTAAGATCCACAACTGGGTTAGGTGTTGGCCTACAGAAGTTACATGTGTAAGCTCTTGTACCAGGGCCCTTAAGAGAAGGGCCCTCTCTTGGTCTGTGTTTTTCTTCCTTTAGGAAAAGGTGTAAAAATTGGCAGGTTCGCACATGAGCCTATGTGAAGCTGTTACCTTGACAGGTGTACATGCGCTTCATGTAGCACGCTATGACTGGTGTCATGGCTCTGCTTTGTCATTGCATCGTATCAGGGGTGAGGGGTCATGAGGGGGTGAACTGATAAACCCTCCCTCCCCTTTTTCTGATTGGTCAGGGGGTTGGGCCTCCTGTCCTTCGGGCTTCCTGTCACATTGCTGGGTCAGCACGTCACAGGGTAGGGAGGGGGGGGGGAGGGAGTTTCCTGGTCCCATGCCATATTGGGCGGTGGGCCATGGAATTCCCCCCGCTATAGAGTACGTCAGTTGTGAGACTTTCGTGAGTTTTTTTCAGGCTCCATGTTGTGGACCTCTGTTATTGTCAAGGTGAGTAGAACTTGAAAAGAAGTTCTGCTCTGTTGTATGTGTCTTGAGCTTGGTAGGTGATGCAATGCAGTAGAGACAATTTGTTCTTCTGCTCTGCTCCCTACTAGTAGTGTGTATATTGGGTCAGAGCCTCCTCCTCAGGGAGTTTCAGAGCCTCCTCGGTGAGTTCAGAACCTCCCTCTCAGTGAGGGAGCCTCCTCAGAGTTTCAGAGCCTCCTCCTCAGAGAGTCTTAGTCCAATTGTTACATAGCTCAATGTTGCATATGTCTTTTCAATCATTACTCATGTGGGAAGTCTCTCTCTGGGGGTTCCCTGTCTCCTCTCTTTATAGGGCAGGGTTGACAGGGGTGTTTTCCCTCGGGCGCGTCATATGGGACCCATATCTGTGTCTTGGCCAGCTTCCTGCCACTCTCCCAGGCGGCTTGGTGGGAACGTTATCTGGGTTCTTGTTAGAATTATCATTGATATGTTTTGGGTCTCGACGTGTACATAGTGCTGGCCCTGGGTGCTTCTGATAGGAACCACGCATGGGCTTGCGCGCCTTGTTTGCTCATCATTGAAACAGCGTTTTTTTGGGGCAACTGGGATGGAGTTTTGTCTCTTCCGAGCGCCAGTGTACTAGGTTAGTCTCGATGAATTCTCGTTCATCTCTGGGGGGAGATAACGGAATAGATCAAAGCATTGGCGGAGGGGTCTCACGCCCTCTGTGATGTTTTAGATCGAAACGCGTACCTACCCCCCTCCTGGGACTGGGGATGGCGGCGTGATTAGGACACGGGACTGGTTCTGGTCGCGCCGGACCAGGTCAGTTAACCCGTTGTCCGCCAGGGCGCAGATCTGCTGTTCTTGTACCCTGAGGGACTTGTGCTTTTTCGGGGGAAAAATGCCGGGTCGGCCCGAGCGTTGCAGGGTTTGATGTTATGGAGATGTTCGTGATTATGTCACTGCGTGTTATCCTTCACTGTTGCTTGGTCCATATTGTGTTGTACCTTGCGCTGTGCTAAGGATCCTGGTCCTTCTCCATTCTTTTTTCGCCCCTCTCTTCTCCTGCTTGGCGGGGCTGGGAGGGGGCTGTCGAGGTGGTTTTTGTAGAACCCCTCTGGCATACCTGTGTACGTCCCGGTCCGCCGGGCCCAGGTCCGAATTTGTTTTCGTCGACCTGTTGGCCTGGGTTAACCCCCCTTCCCCCCCCCCCCTCTCTGCGTGCCCTCCTGTCTCCGGAGGTCTCGTAGTGGTGACCGGAGTGCCGGACGTCCCACGATGATGTCGGGGAGTTTGCGACCCTCTCTGCGCCGCCCCCTATCTCCCTGTCTCCGGCTGTCCCTGAGCAATGACCGGAGTGTTGAATGTCCCGTGATTAAGACGGGGAGGACGCGACCCTCTTTGCGCCGCCCCTGTGCCTCAAATAGATTCGCTATCAGCTCTATCTTCAATCTTTCAAAATGTTCAGTTGCTATCGCTATCAGCTCTATCTTTAATCTTTCAAAATGTTCAGTTGCTATTGCATGCACTCATCTGTGTTTCACTACACACTTGAGTGCATGCTTACCAACTGTTAGTCTGCAACACTACTATCACCGACATCTAAGAAGGGAGATCCCCCCTTGAATGGCCCTTCTAAGGTTTCTCTCCTCCACACTGCCTGTGGAGCATTTTTCCCTATTGTTAGGTTTTAATGAGTTTTTCCTTACCTTCGCGTGGGGTATGTCTGGGAGTGCTTGCATTCTTTCATTTATTTGCATTTATTTTAAATTTGTTGGACCTTATGGTGTTCTTGTTCTGTTCTTGACTTATTGTTATGTTTTCTTATGCCCAAAACCCCCACCACCTCCTAATAGACAGTCTCCTCCCCACCGCATGTATATATTCCCTCCCCGCCGTATGTATATTTCCCTCCCACCCACCCACCCCCTCCTAATGTACAGTCCCCTCCCCATCATATGTATATACTCTGTCAGGATCTAGGGGTAACAGTACTGTATATTTGAATACCGCCTATGTCACAAATGTATCAGTACTAAATACCTATATGTCCCTATGCCATAAATGTCATGTATGTTGTGTATGTCATAAATGTCTATATGAATTGAAAATGGGGGACCCTGATGGAAACAAGACAAACGTCTTTCTCAGGTCTGCATCCCCTTAACAATTGTATGTATTGAGCCGTACTGTATTGTACCCATTCTGCAATCTGTTAAATAAAGTTTTCATTCATTCATTCATTCTTCTTGACTTGTTTAAAGAAGACTTGTACGGCCCATGGGGACATTAACGTGTGTTGTCGGGCCTTATAAATACATGTTATTTGATTTGATTTGATTCTTGGGAACTGAAACACTTGTACTGCTGTATAGCCAGTGTATACCCGCAGTTGTGTTTTGGAGTTTTTGGAGTTTTTTCTTGGGGGGTTATAGGAACAACCGCCTCATGTTAGAACCAAGGTGGTGGTTGGTTTCCAGGTGTGTTGGTAGCGGAGTCAACTCTCGGGGTAGGCCGGGCTTGGCCCCATCTGCCTGTGAGTGTGCCCCCGCACCTTTCATGACGTCTGCCAATCATGTCAGCCTTCTCTGCCTCTGCCCCTCTAGAGGGTCGGGTTTTTTTGTGGAGGCTGCGACATGGTGCACAGCATACCAGCATATGCCCCTTCCGCCGGGGTGCTGTTTTCAGCAGACCCATTTGGCGCCTCTCTAGTCCGCAGTGCTCGAGGCTCAGGTCGAGTGGCCTATTGCCTGGATTGAGGGATCGACCTCTTTTGGGGGTTGTCTCCCCGGTGCGCTGCCTGGTCCCGCTGTGGGTGTAGCCTCTTGAGTGCTTCGGGGCGGCGTGCTATAGGGGGGAAGGGCCTGCTCTTGGATGGGCCCTGTCCGAATACGCTGGCGATGTGGGGGGTGGTGTCACTAGTGACCGCCTGGTGGGTCTCGATGCTGCGGCGTCGTTGGCCTCACCAGGCCCCCTTTTCCTGGGCTGGGTTCTCCTTCGCGCTCCGCTGCTACGGCCTTGCCACGGGGTTGGGTTTTTGCCCTTGACCCCGTGATATTAGGGGTTGTAACAGGGTTTTTATTTCTTCCCGTTCGTTCCCTAGTGGCATGTGGGTTGCGCGTTTGTGTGGTCGTGGGTTCTTCTGTGGGAAGGTAAGTCCCACGGTCTGCTCACCCTGTGCGTTTGAGTTGCTAAACCCCTCTTCGCACAGTCGGATCCGATTCTCTCCCGTCCTCCACTAGGGGGGTCCGGGGGCTCGGGTCCTCCCCCGTTTCTGATGGTTGTGGGGGGCCTCAGTGGGTACATTTGTCGAGCTTCCGTTCTGCTCAGCTCCTGTATTCCAGTAGACGCAGAGCGGAGCTATACGATACTATAACGTACGGTTATATCTATAACCATAGTTATGTGAGTATAGTGACGCTCTGCGTCGGACTCACTGAGGACCCCGTGGTCTTCGCCTTGGTGGTGAAAGTCTTGGGAAGGAGCTGTTAGTATGGCCACACACCCCTGCTTATGTAGAGGAGCGGATGGGGGTGTGGCCAGGCGAGTGGGTGTATATAGGTGCATGTGAAGATTTATTCAGTGCTAGTACTGATATGGGAGTGTATTCCAGTTGACGCAGAGCGTCACTATACTCATATAACTATGGTTATAGATATAATCATATGATTTCTCGTGTTTCAAATCCAACCGCTGAGCACCAAAAACGAGATATCTCGTTTTTAGTTTCCTTTTCCTTTTTTTTTATTTTATCATACTAGGCACTCGCGCAGGCCTTCTGAGTGTGAATTGGACCTGCAATGACGATTGGATCCCGCCAGGTGGCCGTATCGCCTACCTTATGAACATGCATGGGCCCCACAGTCCCCAAACAACCACAGCCCCCCAAACAACTAGGGACTCAACTAGTAGGTTGCGAGCAGCTGTGAGCAGGATGCGATCGCCTAGAGCAAACTATTGGATATTATGAAAAAGACTAAATGGATTATATGGATGATGATAATGGACGATAAAGTGTGTTTCCACCAGATTATGTTGGACTATGTTGGACACAGCACTAGTGGTAGAACGTAAAAGAAACTATAATCAAACCGACCGATGAGGAAACCTATTCGGCTCCATCTAATCTGGCAGACTAACGGATGAGGGCTACCTAACGTTATTATGTATTGATCCTGTTCTGATTCAAGACACTTGGACTCGAAGTGAGAAATGGAGTACCTCTAAAACAAAGGTAACGTCTATTTTACGTCTATTTTACCGAACCCCCATCCTAAAATGTATGATCGCAGCGTCGGAAAACGACCCCCCCCCCCCCCCCCCCCCCCCCCCGGCTTTGTGAAGAAACATAATGGTTGTGTTTACCTTTGACCTGGCAATAATATAGGTTTCAGGCGAGCAGCCACAAGATTTGCGCATACACTGCACAAAACACACTTTATCTCACAATCTAGAAAAAACCAGCCTGGATTATTTTGAAACGGGGCGATGTTTAGCGTGGTATAGCGCACAAACGAAAGTATGTAGAAATTAACTGTTTCATCCCTGTTGGACTATAAATAGTGCCTGTCAAATGAGCCATACTATTGTCTCCATAGCTATAATATAGAATATACGATGAGTCCGCAAACATCGTGAAAATTGTCAATAATGCTGGCACCAGGGAGTAAAGATCGAAAACAGCGTGGCAGAGTCAGACACGCTCACATTTAAATGTTTACATTTACATTTTGTCATATAGCTGATACCGAGAATAGGCGTCTTCTCTTTGATGACCCTCCCGGAGCTCGGATAGGAGTGGGTCTGAGGCGATATCGTGACCTGATTGCGAAGGGACATGGGACACGCCGACTCTCTGGAAACCTGAGCTGTTGTAGAGCTGTTGTCTGGTAATCAGAAGGTTCCTGGTTCAATTCCAGCTCCTCCTGGCAGCGCATCAAAGACACTTAACCCCTAACTGCTCCCAATGAGCAGGTTGGCACCTTGCACTGTGAGTCTGTGAGTGAATGTGAGTCATGAGTTGTAAAGTGCTTTGGATTAAATTGCTAGATAAATGCAGTCCATTTACCATTTGCTGCAATAAGTAACTCCTAGTATATTTATGGAAGTTAGTTTTTTTTTCGTTTTTATTTTGCCCCTGGAATAGTCTGTACCTCTGACCTCTACTGTAATACCTGCAGAAGTTCTCTGACGACTCCTCCATCGTAAGCTACATCACCGACGATGATGAGGAGGAGTATAGAGCCCTGGTGGGGTGGAGCGACAGCAACCACCTCCAACTCAACACCAGTAAGACCAAGGAGCTGGTAGTGGACTTCCGGAGGGGCAAGAAGAGGCCCCCCCCGATTCCCATCACCATCCGAGGGGAGGAGGTGGAGGTGGTAGAGTCATATAAGTTCCTTGGGGTATATCTGAACAATAAACTGGACTGGTCGGACAACACAGAGGCCCTCTACAGGAAGGGACAGAGCAGGCTGTTCTTCCTGAGGAGACTCAGGTCCTTCAATGTTTGCAATAGACTGCTGCAGTCATTTTACCAGTCTGTACTGGCCAGCGTCCTCTTCTATGCTGTGGCATGCTAGGGGGGCTACACCAACTCGAGGGACACCAACAAGCTAAACAAGCTGGTGAGGAAGGCTAGCTCCGTGGTGGGAGTCGAGCTGGTCAGACAAGAGGTGATGGCAGAGAGGGGGATAAGAAGGAAGTTGGCTGCCATCCTGAAGAATCCCTCCCACCCCCTCTATGACGAGCTAGTCAAGATGAGAAGCACGTCCAGCCACAGACTCATACCCCCCCCCCCGACACTCAACTAACCGCCTCGGACAGTCCTTCATACCAGTGGGCAGGGACTGCGGCCAGACATATCCAACTAGAACTAATAGGAACCCAAGGAGGACAATAACACTACCGTATGCATACTGCACCTTATGTGAATACTGTGATACTGTGAATACTGTATATTTCAGTTAGTTAGATAGTAAATTATAACACTACCTTATGCATACTGCACCTTATGTGACACTGTGAATACTGTATTTTTTCAGTTAGTTAGATAGTAAATTATATTGACTTATTGTTTACACTGCTTGTGTTGTTTTTACTACCTGTACCCCCCCCCCCCCCCATGCTGCTATGATGCCTGAATTTCCCCAAGGGGATCAATAAAGGAATATCTTATCTTATAATGTCAATGACATGTCATTATAAAACCAGCCACTAGATGTCTCTGTTTCACTTGGAATACATGTCCTCACCATCATGACTTCAGCTGTGAGGGGTAAAAAAAAAAAAAAAAAAACTCTGCACTAAAAAAGAGATATACCGTGACGATGTCCCTATATTGCCATCGTATAGCTTCCTGTCGGCCATATAGGCATATCCACAAACATTAGAGCCAGTACACATATTTATCACACAGTACATGCATATTCATGGCAGGGTTTGATGGAATTCGTGGATGGTTCTGTATGGCTTCTCAACACAGAGTTGAGTGCCTAAGCAGAAGGCGAATGTTAATTCAATTACACGGCAGCTGTTCCTCGGTGCCCGTGGCCACTGTGTTTGCACTAGAACAGAGATCTTCTATTAGGTCTCGTCATAAAACACCACTGCCAGGCGCGCCTATAACTAAACTCCATAAACAGTATTTCAAAGGGGCTTTTTATATTTATTTCCGTTAGACTAAAGGACGTGCTGATATTTGTGTTGTGCTGTTTTGCTTGCCTGTTGATGTAGTGGGTTTCTGTTTTTAGTCATTAGTGCGCATTACAGTACATTTCCAAGGATCCAGCAAAACACACAAGTGCGTCTTTCCCTGGTATTAATTCTAGTCAAGGTTGGTTGCACCGACACGACTGTGTGTCCTGGGGTGGTCGTTCCATCAATTTGGCACAAGTACTAATCTGCAAATGCATAAAGATTCTCACTTGCTCTGTCTGTCTCTCTCCGTGTGTGTGTGTGTGTGTGTGTGTGTAAATTGAAGTTAAATTTCAAGTGGCTGAAAATGAAATTACATGAAAAAAAGAAAAGTAAATGATACACTGTAGAGGGATAGAGTAACCTAGGATTGGGGACTGAGCCTTATATAAATATAGATACTGTACATTCCCATAATCTGAGGTTTGCTTGTTTGTTTGTTTTGTGCCTCATCTCGTTAAACCTCCTGTGTTTGCAAGTATAGCTGCTGTCAGATCAAAATCTAGTTTCTCCCCCCCCCCCCCCCCCCAAAAAGAGAAGTCGTTTTTTTTCTCCAGAAATAAATAATAAACGTATTTTCTTTCTCAGATTAGCATCCTCTCATTTCACCAACGTACGTAGTTTCTGAATGGGTTGCATGGATCCCAGGTTCCTAAAGCCTACTCAGAACATGAAAGTATGTCAACACACACACACACACACACAGACATAAGATCCGTTACCTTTTGTGTTACTGGTTTTGGTCAGTGATACAGTGGTATGTAGTTCACCTATACTTGTGTTGTTTGTGTTCATAGACACAATCCTCACCAGCCTGAGATTAAATCACAGTTCTTCATGTGATTAAATCACAGTTCTTCATGTGATTAAATCACAGTTCTTCATGTGATTAAATCACAGTTCTTCATGTGATTAAATCACAGTTCTTCATGTGATTAAATCACAATTCTTCATGTGAATAAGTCACACTTCTTCATGTGATTAAATCACACTCACACTCACACACAGGGGTGCAGTGGTCATGCCACGCGGTACCACGTCGTCCCAGCACTTTTCTGAGCAGAAGTACGCGCACGGATGTGCATGCGCGTGCACACAAATATGCGTTTACAACTTTCACTCGACTCGGCGTCCGTGCGCCAAGTACCGGCACTTATCTATCACCTAGTCTTTGCATAACAATAGCGTATCAATAGCATAACAAAGAACGAGAAGTGCAAAACCAAAATACAAGCCCTGTGGGGGTTTGCTTGAGCTGTTGAGCTCTCACTGTGTGACAAATAAGTTGTGCTTCAGAAGGAAACTGTCCTTCTGTAAACTGTAAGTTACATTGTTAATTTAGTTTGTGTTTACTTTTCTAGTTTAAGTTAATTCAATTAAAGAAATTGTAACTACAATATTGTATCTACAATTACATTTAAAACATTGTTTGTTTTTCAACCATATCTGTTGACAATATAATTTCTTTATATATTGAATGCTACATCCTGCTACCTTTTTCAGCTTCTCTATTTCAGGGCAATATTTACAAAAACTAAACTAAAACTATAGTAATTTCCTATACAAACATGTTTCCTACTATTTATGCATAATAATCATCTGTTCTGTGCGCACGCGAGGGAACATGTACGTGCATGCGCGCGCGTCATTTAGACAGAGTACAGGCACTTCTAATATTACAACTGCACCCCTGCTCTCACACACACACACACACACACACACACACACACACACACACACACACACACACACACACACACACACACACACACACACACACACACACACACACACACACACACACACACACACACACACACACACACACACACACACTCGTTGTATTAATCATCTTCATACACAGATACACATGTTTAGTGTTTCTCTCAAACAAGAAAGAAAACATTGAAAGACAGACAGGCTCCTCTCCGTTCACCTGCTCTACATCCAGTATAACAGCCAGACAGGCTCCAGTATAAAACCCCTTCAGCATCAGTCCAGCGGGAATCCAGTCTCTCTCTCTCTCCACAGCCTGCCACCCCACTTAACACTAACGACCGCCCCACGCCACCATAAAGCAGACATTACACAGCCAGGCGGATAAAAATACACTGAACCCATCCTCCCGTTTGGAAAGGGAGCACAGGGTTCCTCTTGAGAGACTGATGGAGAGGCCAGAATCAAAGTGGGGGCTATGGGGGGGGGGTCTGGGACTCGGCCCAGCTCTTGAAGAGACGGCCTCCCTCGTCTTGACTGGGGGCCGAGCGCGAAATAGGAAGAAGCTATTTTCTCTTGGCCCGCCGACGGCCTCTTCCTGGAGCCCCGTCAGGAGAGGCCGTCTCGGCTGCCAGAGCCTAACCCCCTCGGTGGGTACAGGGAGCAGGGTAGACACCCCCCCACCCCCACCCCCACCCGTCACTGCTCCAGAATACTGACAGGGAACAGATGAAGCAGGGTGGCTGTGGACGGAGGAATGAAGGAGGTGCGCCTGGACCCTCAGCTCTCAGTGTCTGCTTAGCGACTTGCACTCTGATCTCACACCTAGCCTGTTTCATGTTGTGTATTTTTCTATTTCTTATTTTCTATTCTTACTTGTTGTTTTAAGTGACATTTACGTATTATGTGCATCACTTTGTTGCAACTACAGTTGTTTTAAAGGTACTTTAGAAATAAATAAAAAACCTTTGGGTTCAAATTGTGCCTCTGTTAACATTCAGTACGTGTTTGATTAGGGACAACAAGTGTTATTGTCAACACATTGTTTTTTAAGAGCGTAGCTGATTCAGAAATAACCCCGGTGGAGCGTGTGGAGTGTTGACGTAAACACCAGCTCCTGATAAACAACGACACCAAAGCAGAGGAGCTAACCCTGGAAGCTTCACGTTGACTAGAGGTTAAGGGCTGACAGCAACACAGGAAGACTGCTGCAGTTACACTCACTGTTACACTAAAAGACATTAATATAGGAAATAATATTTGATCTGAATATAGAAATATGAGAAAAATAAACAGTGTAAACAATGGCGCAGATGAGGGTCTGCTTGCCCTATCGGTTATATTATACATTACAATAAATAATTAATTTGAATTTGAATATATACAATGAATAACAGTAAAGGTAAACAGCATACACAAGGTGCAGTATACACAAGGTACCTGTGTTTATTAGGGCCCGCGTCCACCTAGCGCATATTTAGGACCGCACGCGTCTGTTTTCAATGTATTACAATGGGGAGGGAGCGCATGCGGCCCCATGCGGCCGCCTCTAGGAAGTGCGCTGCCGTCGGCTTCTTTCTTCAGCGCCTTTATGCGGCCGCACAAGCCAGAGAGTTGAAACTGGCTGAACTTTTCTAGAGCGGTGCGCCGAGCGCATATTCAAACAACCAATCACAGCCAGTCATCTACCACTCTGCTTGTAACCTGACACCGGAGCTGCCTGCCTGTCTGGCTGTCTCCACACAGACCATTGAGATCCGCGACAAAACTAATAATAATAACTACACGAATACACTACTAAAAAGCTAATAAAAAGCAAAGGGCGAACTGTGGTGTCAGGCAATAACTATATATATAATTAATATACAATAAAGTTATTCAAATATGCTATAATATGTGCAAAACCGCGGCATGGCTGTAGATTTCTTTCTGTCATCTACAAGATGCGCGTCAAGCCAGCTCTGCCGGCGCACTCCCAGCATGTTTCACGGAGAAATATGCGCTAGGTGGACGCGGGCCCTTAAGCTGTAGCCCTATTTTCAGAAAATCCGCCTAAAGGAACATGCCCAAGTAAATGGAAGATTGCTCCACTTCTACAAGGCCAATTAGCATGTTCTTGGTATCTAGGAACATCTATGGACCTCGGGGAATGTATTCACAGTGAAATAGTGTGTCTGTTACTAGGCTTGAGTAAATTGTGATGAAACAAAAGAGAATATAAATAATGATTTTCTTTTTGCATCTTTGCCGGTGAATAACACCATGTTAGAACTGGGGGATAAGAGATGTCGCTCACTGAGCTCATTCAGAACTTTCTTGAGATCAAGTGTACAAAGAATCTAAGCAAATTAATAAAGGGAAGATGATTAAACAGAAGGATTTGTAGATACAGTGCTGAATTATAATCCATTTGAATTATACATTCAAAATTGAATTATGAACTATAAATTACCTTATTATGGCCAATAGTCATACATCTATGGATATGGGAAAAGCTCCTCTTTCCAATGGCAGTGTTAGATCTGGATTTAGGCATTTCCATAAAAGAGCAATAGAATTAGCATTATTCCGATAAATTCTTATTTTTGGAAAACCTTAAAAACATCGGTAAACAAACGTAGTGCTCAAAATATACACGTTGACTGCTGTTTTAATATGGTTAGGGTCTTTACTCTTTTACTTAGTGGTCAGACACTCCTAGTAGTTCTGGCGTTCTGCAACCGTTAGTTCTCCAGCTGCTGGCAGCGGTCCATGCCCACGGCTGTGGAGCCTGATGGCCGCCGGCATGAAGGACTGGCAGAGGCGGTTAGTGTGAGTGTCGGGGGGTTAGATGAGTCTGTGCCTGAACATGCTCCTCATCCTGGCTTGCTCCTCATAGAGGGGGTGGGAGGGGTGGTGACGGGTGGCATAGAGACCACAATGGAGGCAGCAGGTGAAAGAATCCTGAGGATGAGGCAGATGGAATGCTCATTTCTCCAGACTTTGAAGACTCTACTTTTTCGACAGTCACTGGTCTCAGATCAGTGTGTGTGTGTGTGTATATCAATTTTGATCAGGTTAAATTACCCCTAGAGAACGATAACAAAGACAATAAATAAATAAATAAATAAATAGATATATAAATAAATAGTCTGTCTGTCTGGGAAAGTCAATTGGTGTCTGCTCCTCAGCGCACGTATATAAACACGCAGAAAACTACAGGAGACGATATGAAGGACATGATGTTATGTATATATAAAGTATGTAAAGGCAGGAAAGCAGGTAGAAAAAGACTCCAAAGTGCAGAATAAGCCAAAGCTTGGAATAACGTGCGTAAGCAGCAGCACAGAGCCACGTATATTACTATGATGTCATATTACTATGATGTTATATTACTATGATGTTATATTACTATGATGTTATATTACTATGATGTTATATTACTATGATGTAATATTACTATGATGTTATATTACTATGATGTCATATTACTATGTTGTTATATTACTATGATGTCATTACTATGATATCATATTACTATGATGTCATATAACGATGATGTTATATTACTATGATGTCATATTACTATGTTGTTATATTACTATGATGTCATATAAGTATGTTGTTATATTACTATGATGTCATTACTATGATGTCATATTACTATGATGTTATATTACTATGATGTCATTAATATGATGTCATATTACTATGTTGTTATATTACTATGATGTCATTAATATGATGTCATATTACTATGATGTTATATTACTATGATGTCATATTACTATGATGTCGTATTACTATGATGTCATATTAGTATGGTGTTATATTACTATGATGTCCTATTATATGATGTCATATTACTATGATGTTATATTACTATAATGTCATATTACTATGATGTTATATTACTATGACGTCATATTACTATGATGTTATATTACTATGACGTCATATTACTATGATGTTATATTACTATGACGTCATATTACTATGATGTTATATTACTATGACGTCATATTACTATGATGTTATATTACTATGACGTCATATTACTATGATGTTATATTACTATGACGTCATATTACTATGATGTTATATTACTATGACGTCATATTACTATGATGTCATATTACTAGCGTTTAAAGGCGGTGGGGGGACAGTGGCTCAGGAAGTACAGCGGTTGTCTGGTAATCAGAGGGTTCCCAGTTCGATTCCCGTTCCTCGCAGGCAGCGTGTCGAAGTGTCCTTGAGCAAGACACTTAACCGCCAATTGCTCGTAATGAGCAGGTTGGCACCTTGCATGGTTGCCTCTGCCGTCAGTGTGTGAATGTGTGAGTGAATGGGTGAATGTGAGGAACAAAATTGTATAAAAGTTGTTATATAAATGAACCATTTACCATTTAAAGGCCCAATCTGTGATGAATTATTTTACCATATAAATGTGGGGTACAGAGGTGCGGCCGGGTAGCGCAGCGGACTAAGCGTCTGTCTACCACCACAGAGCCAGTGAGATAGAATCCGGCTGTGGTGCCTCCAGCTTGGCCGACCGTCCATACTAACACAATTGGCAGTGTTAGCGGGCGGGAAGCCGGCGAGGGTGGGTCCTGGCCGTTGTAAACAGCGACTCCTACAGTTCGGTCGGGGCGCCTGCACAGCGAGGGAAGGATCTGGAGGGAGGTAGTGTGACCTTCCACACGTTACACTCTCCCAGTGAGAGTCCACGCTGCCAGGTGAAAAGAAGCGGTGGGCGGGCTACACATGTGTCGGAGGAAGCATGTGATAGTCTCCGCCCTCCCAGACCGACGGTAGGGGGTAGAGTGCGCAACGACCAGGAAGGGGATTGGGAATTGGCATAACGACTAACATTGGGATGGGAGAAAAACGGAAAAAGAAGGGGGGGAAAGATAATGTAAAAAAATAAAGAAAATTTGGGTATTCTCTAGGAGTTTAAATCAGTATACATCAGCATGAATCAGAAATCAAGAATGAAAACACACCTCCGCTCATCCCATTTCTCTTTCCCGGTGGTGGGGGCCACCCGTTTAATTCTGGATCACCGACTGGGCCTTTAAACTGCATGCTGTCATTATGACTTGGTAGTGTTTGAAATGCACTCCAGCTGAAGAGAAGTGACCCCCGGGCCGCTGAGGATAATGTAACCATTAAATACATTAGATTCATATCCCCCAGATATCATCCCACATAATAATGATATTATAATGAGTGATGTGTACAGTTATGTACATAGAGTGTGGGGAGGAGGGGAGGCGCGGGGGGTAATAATTATTTGGTTTCACACCATCATCTATGCTGTTTATTATGCATTGCATACAGGAGTTATAGCAACGAAAGCTGTGATGTCCCTCAGAAAAAAACAATATACAACACCTTTCTTTTTTTTCATCCGCCTGCTTGATAGTTTGGTGTCATCTCCTGCCACAGCTGTTTCAGGTGCGTGTGAAGCGACTTTTGAGAAGGAAATGAAGCCTCCAGCAATATCCCAACTCTCTCTCTCTGTCTCTATCTGTCTCTCTGTCTCTGTTTCTCTCTCTCTCTCTCCCTCTCTCTCTCTCTCTCTCTCTCTCTCTCCTCTCTCTCTCTCTCTCTCTCTCTTTCTGCATGTGGTGGAGGTGATAGGACCCAGGAGCAGACAAGACCAGGCGGTTAGCGCGTCAAAGTACAAACAAAAGCACTTTTCTTTTTATCTACTTTTCTCCTCCTATTTTTCTGTATTTTTCTCCTATCACAATTTAGTCGTTATGCAATTCCCCCCCTCCCCTTCCTGGTCGTTGCATGCATTTGCCCCCCACTTGCCGGTCTAGGGAGCCCTGAAGTCTATCAGATGCTTCCTCCGATACATACTGTAGGAGACAGCCAGCAGCCTCTTTTCACCTGACAGCGCGGATTCTCACTGGGGAAGTGTAACGCGTTGGAGGATCACACTACCTTCACCAGTTCTCTCCCTCGCTGTGCAGGCGCCCTGACCGACCTGTAGGAGTCGCTGTTTACAACGACCAGGACCCACCCCACCAGCTTCCCACCCGCTAACACTGCCAATTGTGTCAGTATGGACGACCGACCAAGCCGGAGGTACCGCGGCAGCCGGATTCGATCCCACCGTCTCTGCGGTGGTAGACAGACGCTTAGTTTGCTGTGCTATCCGGCCGCCCAGACAAAAGTACTTTCAAAACACAAAAACAAAACCTCTCAGCCAATGCTGTCAGAGGGCAAAAACTAAACTACACCGGAAAACACTACATGGAAACACTTACTTTGTAACAAGAGAATGTACAGGGTAACAAATGCAGTGGAACCAACAGGAAATGATAATGAACCCACACAGAGAACAGGAAACAAGGAACTCAAATACAGAAACAAATTACAAACGAGAAACACCTGGGATGATTACAACTGGAGACACCTGGGAGGGGAGACAGACTGAGAAAGAACTACAGGAAACCCAAAGAACTACAACTATGGATGACAAGACA